>NC_133331.1:34755906-35055906 GCF_042186555.1 Aquarana catesbeiana
TACACAGGATGAGTCCATCCAGGAGGAATGGGGGGAAAGTGGCAGGCAGGAGGAGACCAGGCCCATGGACAGCCTGGAGGAGGCCGGATTCACCATCATCCTGGAGGAGGCTGGGCCCAGTGTCAGGCAGGAGGTGGCTGCTCCCAGTGAGGTGGCTGCTCCCAGTGAGGTGGCTGGGCCAAGTGAGGTGGCTGGGCCAAGTGAGGTGGCTGGGCCCAGTAGGAGCCTGACCGAATCCCAAGTGCCTCCCCTCCACCTTCCCAAAAAAAGGGCCAGGAAGGGGATGGTCACACAGGACGCATCCCTGCGCCTCATGCAAGAGGCCACCCGTTTTTTAAGGAGCCCCCCTGAAGCGGAAGAATCCTATGGCTGCTACTTAGCCAGCAGGCTTCTTCAGATGAATAGGGAGCAGCGCCTCATTTGTGAGCGCCTATTTGGGGAAACAATCCATAAGGGGCTGCAGGGCACGCTAACACAAAACACCCAACTACATGAGGCAGCCCCCCCTCCTCCTCCTCCTCCTCCTCCTCCTCCTCCTGCCACAACTGAAACACCAGAGCCACAGCCTCAAAAGAAGGCTACAGGGAAGGCTGCAGGGCAGCGTGGAGGAAAGGCTGCAGGGAAGAGAAGAAAATGATGACCTGGGTTCAGTCTGGTCTGACAGAAGACGCAGGCTGTTGTAGGACCACAGTCTGGGGACATCTAGATCATCTGCTGGTGCTGTTGATCTCTGGGATTCTTGGACCAGATTGTGCTCCCTCTTATATGGACTCCTCAAGATCCCAATTTTCTGGTACACCGACTTTTTCCAGCGTTGACTTCCTCTTTATTTTATTTTGACCATGAATAAATGGATATTTTTTGAGTTTAGCAAAAGACTTTATGTGTTTTCTTTGAAATCATTGATTTTACACACAATGTTAAATTAACAAGGGACAACAATCTCATTGAGTTTGAAAAAAAACACACCAAAAATACATTACTAATGTTAATAATGTTCAAGTGGTAAGTCTTGAAAATCCAAAAAATTACGTAACCAAAAACGGTGCTTTGGGTTAACTTTATCTAAAAACTAAAAAATAAACACTATAAAAAAAAAAAAAAAAAAATAATGGGTTCTTTGTGTTAACTTTACAAACCTAAAAAAAATAAAAAAAAAAAAAAAAAAAAAAATAAAAAGGGGAAAAAGTATTATTAGTATGGAAACATTGTTTTAAAAAGGCATACTATATCATTCATGAGATCAAAGAGAAAAAGAATCCAGAAATCAGTTTGGGAGAACTCTGATTATGAACAGCAAAACACCTTCGTTCTTTAGAGCCTTCGTAAAGAAGAAATAAAATGCGCTGCATTGAACGATCACAGATTTTGCAGCGTGATGAATGTGCTACCTACAATACGAACACTAGTTTTACTAGACCGAGTGCTTCCGTTTAGTTTTTGCTTATGAGCATGCGTCGTTTTTTTGTCCGTCGGACTAGCATACAGACGAGCGGACTTCGGGGTCCGTCGTACTTACGACGTAAAGATTTGAAGCATGCTTCAAATCTAAAGTCCGTCGGATTTGAGGCTAAAAAAGTCCGTTGAAAGTCCGGAGAAGCCCACACACGATCGGATTACCAGCCACCTTTAGTCCGTCAGCGTCCGTTGGACTTTTGTAGACGAAAAGTCCGACCGTGTGTACGCGGCATTACTGTTTCCAAAAACAGTATACTGTATACACAATATCTCACAAAAGTAAGTACACCCCTCACATTTTTGTAAATATTTTATTCTATCTTTTCATGTGACAACACTGAAGAAATGACACTTTGCTATAATGTAAAGTAGTGAGTGTACAGCTTGTATAACAGTGTAAATTTGCTGTCCCTTCAAAATAACTCAACACACATTAATGTCTAAACCCTGGCAACAAAAGTGAGTACACCCCTAAGTGAAAATGTCTAAATTGGGCCTAAAGTGTCAATATTTTTTCCAGCACTGCCTTAACTCTCTTAGGCATGGAGTTCACCAGAGCTTCACAGGTTCCCACTGGAGTCCTCTTCTACTCCTTCATGATGACATCACAGAGCATCTGTGGGGCATCCTCAAATGGAAGGTGGAGGAGCGCAAGGTCTCTAACATCCACCAGCTCTGTGATGTCGTCATGGAGGAGGGGAAGAGGACTCCAATGGCAACCTGTGAAGCTCTGGTGAACTCCATGCCCAAGAGGGAATAATGGTGGCCATACAAAATATTGACACTTTGGGCCCAATTTGGACATTTTCACTTAGGGGTGTACTCACTGGTTGGCACAGCAGCTCTTGTCTAGACACCCACCTATAGGTTATTAACTTCAACCATGACCCTAGCAGCATTGGCTTACCCACAGGCACTTGTCCTTGCCATCACTGTCTCCCAGTGTCTTTCACCACACTTATACTATGACAACCAGCGCTCCTACTAGAGTGCCTTGAGGATCCGGTTCATTAGTAATGACAAGAATACAGAGAAGTAAAAACACTGTCTACCTGCTCAGTTCTCTGTTCAGCTGTGTTTTCATGAAGGTCGTCTGTGTAAATGAGGTTGGATGACCCCAGCCATGCATGTAATAGAAAAAATAATAGATTGGTGTTTACTTTATACTTGGTGGTATTTCCCGGTTTACTCATTTGTGGTACATCTATGACGGGATGTCATAACAGTGTCAAGTAATAAAGAATTCCTTCCACTTTAGACTTCCCATCTAATAAATCTGTATGAAAATGTCAATACTGGGATGTTCTCTGTGGACTGGACATCATCAAAATAGGTAGCCTCTTATTTAAAAATAACAAGGAGAAAAATAGGCAACAAGAGAATATCTAGAAATTAACATCAAGGGCACTTCATTATATTCCTTATTCAGCTGTATGAGAAGGGCATGTATGTAAAGGAGAATTACGTGCATCACATCAAACATTTCAAACATTGTTCATACCATAATATCATTCATAGTATCCTCTGTTTTAATATTTTGATTAAAGTGAAGATGCTACTTGTGTACTGACAGGTATATTTAAAGTATTGTTAACCACTTCAGCCCGGAAGATTTTCCCACTTAATGACCAGGCCATTTTTTGCGATATGGCACTGCGTCACTTTAACTGACAATTGCGCGGTCGTACGATGCTGTAGCCAAACAAAATTTACGTCCTTTTTTTCCCACAAAGAGCTTTCTTTTGGTGGTATCTGATCACCTCTATGGTTTTTATTTTTTGCGCTATAAACAAAAAAAGACCGACAATTTTGAAAAAAAAAACAATATTTTTTATTTGTTGCTACAATAAATATCCCCCAAAGATATTAAAAAAAACGAATTTCTTCATCAGTTTAGGCCAATATGTATTCTACGTCTTTTTGGTAAAAAAAACGCAATTGATTGGTTTGCGCAAAAGTTATACTGCCTACAAAATAGGGGATATATTTATGGCATTTTTATTATTATTATTTTTTTTTACTAGTAATGGTGGTGATCAGCAATTTTTAGTGGGATTGCGACACTGCGGTGGACAGATTGACATTTTTGACACTTTTTGGGACCATTGACATTAATGCAGCGATCAGAGCTATAAAAATACACTGATTACTGTATAAATGACTCTGGCAGGGAAGGGGTTAACATTAGTAGTGATTAAGGGGTTAACTGTGTTCCCTGGGGAGGTGTTTCTAACTGTCAGGGGAGGGCACTAACTGGAGGAGGAGAGAGATCGCTGTTTCTGATCACTAGGAACAGCAGATTTCTCTCTACTCCCCTGACAGAACGAGAAACTGTTTGTTTACATTGACAGATCCCTGTTCTGGCTCTCTGTGGAGCGATCGCGGGTGGCCGACGGACATAGCGGCCGCTGGCCACACGCATCGGCTCCCCCGATGTGCAGCGTGAGCCTGCTATAGCTTTTAAAGGAGCCAATGTACACCTACAGCGATTTGCGGGAACAAGCTGACCTGCCGCAGTACAATGATGGCAGCTGGTTGGCAAGTGGTTAACCGCTTGCCGACCAGCCGCCGCAGTAGTACTGCAGCAACATGGCTCGGCTGCAAGAATCGCTGTCATGTTACGTCGGTAACATATTCGCCCACTAGGGGGCATGTGCGAGCCAAAATTGTGTGTCAAAATTGTCCGATGTGTCTGCCATAATGTTGTAGTCCTGATAAAAATCGAAGATCGCCGCCATTACTAGTAAAAAAAAAATTAATAATAAAAATGCCATAAAATTATCCCCTATTTTGTAGACACTATAACTTTTGTGCAATCCAATCAATATACACTTATTGTGATTTTTTTTTACCAAAAATATGTAGAAGAATACATATCAGCCTAAACTGAGGAAAAAAAAATGTTTTTTTGGGGGGATATTTATTATAGCAAAAAGTAAAAAATATTGCGTTTTTTTTTCAAAATTTTGGCTCTTTTTCTGTTTATAGCGCAAAAAATAAAAACCGCAGAGGCGATCAAATTTGTTTGGGTGCAAGGTCACACAACCGCGCAATTGTCAGTTGAAGCGACGCAGTGCTGAATCGCAAAAAAGTGATCTGGTCAGGAAGGGGGTAAAATCTTCCGGGGCTGAAGTGGTTAAAGTGATTAGATCTATATTTTCATGTTAAAATGTATGCAAACCCTAACAATGAACTTCTCTTATTTGCTCCCTTCTGTTTTTTTTAAATATACCCTTTATATTTGTTTGATGAGTCCAAAAAAATATTTCAGCCAATGTTATTAGAAGTATATTAGGCCAACAGAATAACTCCTTTTTTTGTTATGGAGAAGAAGGGGGGGGGGGGGTGTAGTCCTAATATACTTCCTATCTAGGGTGACAATACTGCTCCTGCATGCATACATTGCCCCCCTAGGACAGGAAGTATGTTGCTAGCAAAAATCACCAGGAGAAAGCAAAGGGTAAAAAAAAAAAATCCTGAAAAAATAAAACTAATGCAACTATCACACCTAATGATGGCCATTAATTCAAATTAAATAGTTGATCTATTGCCAACAACTAATTCAATCAATATACTGCACAGTGGGAAGTTCATTTTGATTTATAGTCAAGATGTGATCGTAAGTTAACTTTGCTTTCACCATGTATAATTTGAGGATCTGATCATAGTACAGTTGTATGATTGAATACAATCTAAACTGAGTCTAAATCTATCAGATAGGAAGGTATGGCTATTTTCCTTATTTGTGGATTTGATCAACTTGATCCAATCGCACATCGATCTGATAAGAAAATCAAAGCATGAATGCGCACCATAAGGACTGCTAAACTGCAATGTATAACATTTTTTCTTAGGTTTAGATAAGCTTTAATTGTCTGCTAAGTAATGGCTGCTGGAACCCAGGGACAAACACATGCTGCTACTGAATGCCAGTTTTATCAATAGACCTTGGCATTCCTTGACAGCATTTGTCCCCTGATTCTAAGTCTACCACAGAATTTCATTTCTTTGGTCCTTGAATGCCCCCTATGGTCACCCCTAGCATGTGGTAATGTGTAATGCCGCGTACGCACGGTCGGACTTTTCGGCTACAAAAGTCCGACAGCCCGTCCGACAGACTTTCGACGGACTTTTGGCGGACTTTTGGCGGACTTGCGGCAGACCTTCTAATGAACGGACTTGCCTACACACGATCAAACAAAAGTAGGACGGATTCCTACGTGATGACGTACGACCGGACTAAAATAAGGAAGTTGATAGCCAGTAGCCAATAGCTGCCCTAGCGTGGGTTTTTGTCCGTCGGACTAGCATACAGACGAGCGGATTTCTGGGTACGGCGGAGTTACGATGTAAAGATTTGAAACATGTTCCAAATCTAAAGTCCGTCAGATTTGTGGCTGGAAAAGTCCGCCGAAAGTCCGGGGAAGCCCACACACGATCGGATTGTCCGCCGGATTTGGTCCGTCGGCGTCCGTCGGACTTTTGTAGATGAAAAGTCCGACCGTGTGTAAGCGGCATAAGTGTAATGCCCTGTACACAAGGATTTTCCGACGGAAAAAGTGCGATCGGATTGTGTTGTCGGAAATTCCGACCGTGTGTAGGCTCCATCGGACGTTTTCCATCGGAATTTCCGACACCCAAAGTGTGAGAGCAGGCTATAAAATTTTCCGACAACAAAATCCGATCGGTTAAATTCCGATCGTGTGTACACAAATCCGACACACAAAGTGCCACGCATGCTCAGAATAAATTAAGAGAAGCTATTGGCTATTGCTCCGTTTATAGTCCCGATGTATGTGTTTTACGTCACCGATTTTCCGACAACTTTGTGCGACCGTGTGTATGCAAGACAAGTTCGAGCGAACATCCGTCGGAAAAAATCCATGGATTTTGTTGTCAGAATGTCCGATCGTGTGTACAGGGCATTACACTTACAGGTGTTTATTAGACATGTGCACTGCCGAAAAATTTGTTTGTTTTAGTTTTTTTTTTTTTCGTTTTTTCAGGTCATTCGTTATGATTGAAATCCAAAAATACGGAAATTTGAAAATCTATAAATTCGGAAATTCAAATATCTGAAAATCCAAAAAAAAAAAGAAAATCCTAAAATTCGAAACAGCGAAAATCTAACTAACTAACTAATAATAACTAACTATTATTAGTTATAGGTATTAGAATTTCCTTTCAAATTTGGCTGTTAGTGAATGTAACGAATACGAATGTATCCGAAGTTACGAATTTTCCGAAATAACGAATGCCACATCTAAACGAATGGAACGGAATGAATTAATAATAATAATCAAGAGTTTTTATTATTATTGTTATTCATTATTATTACTTTGTTACGTTTCATTGGTTTAGATACGGCATTCTTTTTTTGGATAATTCGTAACTTTGGATAAATTTGTATTCGTTATGTTCTCTAACAGCCAAATTTGAAAGAAAATTCCAATACCTATAGTTTAATAGTTAGTTATGTTAAATTATTACTAGTTAGTTATTTCAGATTTTAGAATTTTCTGACTTTCGTTCTTTTTGACTTTTGGTTCTTATTTTTAGATTTTTGGATTTTCGAATTTCTGAAATATTTGGATTTTTGGATTTAGAATTTCCGAATTTCCGAATCTTTGTAATTTCCGAATTTTCAAACATTTGAATTTACGAATTTATCGAAATCCATAAAAAAAAAATTTGGAACGAAACGAATTGCACATGTCTACAGTACTCCCACTGACAATGCCTTCATCTTCTATCTTTCCAGAAGGATGAAAGTCATCTCTGTTCAGAAATTATACAGGCTCAACACCTACTTGCTGGATTAGAGATGGCACATTCATGCAAATCCTGGTGCCTTTTCAGTTCTTTGTGTTCATGTTCAGAAATGTCTGACACAAATCAGGCTCCTACCTTGAAATCTGATACAGAGTTGCAGTTTTGCAATCTGATCACTGGGGTAGAGGAACGTGAGGAAATGGTTCCTCCTGCCTGCAGAAGACTGATGACATTATCTCAGTATAGGCAAAGTCTGTTGATTGAAACTTAAGGACTGCTTTTTTTTATTTCAAACAAAAAAAAACATTTGTGAGGTCAAGGGCTGATGCTAGACAGGAAGACCTAATTTGCAGTTGGCATCCCATTTCAGGTTGAGGTCAGGGTTTCCTTGCAGGCCCCTCAAGTTCCTCCACACCAAACTCATCAAATAATTCCTTTATAGACTTCAATGTAAAGCTACCAGCAAGGCTGTGTATACCTCCTATCAGCTTCAGTAGCTGCTCCAGCTTCCGGTTTTCCCAGAGAGCATGTCCCACTCTATATATCTATCAATATAGCAAGCCAAGACCACACATTGGCAATGTTAACCATGATAATGTAAATTAAATGCTGGCTTCACCTCAGTCCCCTCTCATTTGTCATGCCTCTGATGTGTTTCACCCAGATAGGACTAAGACTAAGGGACTAAGCCCTATCCGGGTAAAACGCATCAGAGTGGCTTGACCAGTGGGACTGGACTGAGCTGAGCCTGCATTTGATTTACAGTATAGCGTCACAGTTAGCATTGCCAGGCTAGCCTAGGGCTTTCACACTGGATCGGTGTGCTTGCAGGGCGGTCAAAAAAGTCCTGCAAGCCGCATCTTTGGAGCGCTGTGGAAGTGGTGTATTTATCACTCCTAAAGCGCCCCTTCCCATTGAAAGCAATGGGGCAGCACTGCAAACCCGCCCACTTTGCGTCGCTTTGCGGGCGGTTTTAACCCTTTTTCGGCTGCTAGAGGGGGGTTAAAACAGCCTCGCTAGCGCCGCTACAACGACGGTAAAGCAGCGCTATATTTAGCGCCGCTGTACCACCAGCGCCCGCACGCCTCAGTGTGAAAGTAACCTAAATGAGAAGGTTCCACACTGGGAGGGAGCGGAGTTAGACAAACTGTGGTTGGTTGGTTGATAACAACCAACCACTGAAGAGACAGTGAGCTGGGAGGTGTGGCAGCAGCCAGCCCAGGACAGGACTGCAAGCCAGGAAAGTTCTGCTCTCCGCTGAATGCCGGGGAATGTCAGTCAGTGGCAAGCAGGAATCGGGACTGCTGCGGTGCGTGTACGGCACCGCTGCACCCGGTACGGGACTCGGGGGCTATAGCCCCAGAAGCCACCCCTAGCAATGCCACTGACAGTAACCATGGGCCCCGTGTAGAAATTGGTTCATCCCTACCTTCATTTTCCCTCCCCCTACCTTTGGCAGGGCTGCACTAATGTACAAATCAACCTACTATGAAGTGTCACAAGACTGTTGTGAAATCAAACTGCTTCATACAACTGTTCAGTTGGCAATTATGTAAAAAAATGGATTCGAATACATTCGATATACTAGTCAACAAACAATTGTACGCACAAGTTGACTTTCATTTTCTATACTGCTCTAAAAAAAATGAGATGTTAGAATTGATTGGTTGACGAGGTCAACATATCCACTTTCTGTCAATGTTCATGCATTAGCCTGATTATAAGGGATTCACTTGTTGTGGTTTTACAATTTTAACGGTACAAATGCAGAAGCAAAAAAAAAAAAAATTAATTTCCCTCTTGAGCTGACATATTTAATAAAAAGGATTTCAATCGATCATCTCTTATTTTCCCCATGGTTAAAATCTGATTAATCTTACATTATGTATAATGAAAAAAATCGTAATCTCTGTTGAGCTCTTGTAGTTTGAGTGTCGTTTTTCAAACTTTCAGAATATTATGTGTATTGACCTCTTCTGGATTAGTTGAAACCAGATTTTTAATACCTAGTTTCAGAGCAATTACTCTTCTGTTAACAGAGCAATTGGATCTTGTTAGCAAATATTCCCATGCAGTAATTATCTTACACTAAATCTTATCTTACAAAAAGTTGTGCAGGTCTGGGAATTGAATACTGGGATTGAACATACTGATTATAAAATGCTGTTTATCTGAGGTTATTGTTTTGTTTATTTGAATTTACAGCTGCCCATACTTGCATGGGCAGTTTGACAAATACTTGTACGTCCATTGACTCCATCTTTACAAGAAAAGTGTCAACTAGGGTATAAAGTGTGGGTACACCCTAAGGCCTTTTTCACATGGGGCGGACAAAGGGCCTCTTCCCCACAACCCTGGTCCAGTGGTTGTGAGGGTCAGCAGACAGGGGGATATCTGGAAACTAAAGGCTCCTTTAACAATAAGGGCTACCCAGATACAGCCCCCCCCCCTCATTTTGAATGAGTAAGGGGTCCATAGCCCTACTCATTCACAAAAAATTGTGAAGTGTAAGTACACACACAAACACAGGTTGATTTACTAAAACTGGAGAGCACAAAATAAGGTGTAGCTGTGCATGGTAGCAAACCAGCTCATTGGTTTCTATGCAGAGCTGCACCCAATTTTGCACTCTTCAGTTAGTAACTCAACCCCAGATTTTGACAAGTACTTTATTTGAAAAAAAGAATCCCACATTTTACATCCATCATCAATCATGATGCTCAAAGCCCATTGAAAGAAAAATGTGATGACACCATTACCAAATGCAGGGCCATGGATACGGATGTACCACCGGTTCTCCTATATGAGGCCTGATTAAGTAGGGGGGCCCGGGCAGCAGGCTGAATCAGATGTGGGCAAGAAGGGTGATCAGTGCCGCGGGGGGGGGGATTACTAAACCAATCCCCTGTATAGTTCTGTCTGCAGCAGCTGAAAGCTTGCTTTTTCTCCCCTCCCTCCTATTGGCATTCAGCTGCTGCAGAGAGAACCATACAGGGGATTGGTTCAACTAATTGCCCTCCCGCCACCATGATCACTCTCCCGGTGTACCATACATTTTTCCCTGCTGTGCAGGCTCCACTGTGTGCCCCCCTACCTCCGCAGTGCTGCCAGCTTCCTTCCTCTCCTTCTTGCCAGCAGCTGCAATCACACAAAAGGATCCTTTAAGATGGAGAGTGAATGAACACAACGAGTGCATGGTACCAATCACTCACTGTGTTCATTCATAACTGAAGCATTAGCTGTATGGGGCCCCATGTCAGATTGTCTGTATGGGGCGCTGTGGTTTCTAACAGCAGCCCTGACCAAATGACAATCCCATGAACTGTCATCAGCAATATAAGGGAAGGGTTGGGTGTAAGGTAAGGGTCAGGACTAGTGATGATATCATTGCCCAAATCTGGCTATTAGAGATAAGCCAATGGTTCAGTCCAAACCTAGGTTTTAAAGCTGCACAATTAATTGTCAAGAATTGTTATCTTGACTAAAGTGTTTCACAATTCTTTCTATGCAAAGAATTTTCTCTCTGCTCTTCTGAAGCCACAGCCATCAAAAGAAAGGAAGGAAAAAACGGGGCAGTCTGCCAAAAGTCAAAACATTCTTTATCAGTTGAACTTAAGTATAAACATTGTAACAATTTGTCAATGGAATAGACTTTGTGTGTAAGTGAAAAAAGTTTAACCACTTAAACACTAAACCTTTTTCTGACATTTGTTGGTTTCAAGTTAAAAATTTTTTTTTGCTACAAAATTACTTAGAACCCCCAAACATTATATATACCGTATTTATCGGCATATAACATGCACAGGCGTGTAACACGCACATTCATTTTAAGAGGGAAGTTTCAGGAAAAAAAAACTACATTTTAAATAAGAAACTTTGAAGCAAAATAAGGGTCAATGCCCATCTGCAGCCTGACCATTGCCATCAATGCAGCCTGATCAATGCCCATCTGCAGCCTCACAAGTGCCATCAATGCAGCCTCACCATTGTCATCAATGCAGCAGCCTCACCATTGCCATCAATGCAGCAGCCTCACCATTGCCATCAATGCAGCAGCCTCACCATTGTCATCAATGCAGCAGCCTCACCATTGTCATCATTGCAGCAGCCTCACCATTGCCATCAGTGCAGCCTGATCGAACAGAACAGTGGTCCAATGGCGGCCCAGGAGATGGGGCTTCCTATTACAGAGGCCGCCAAGTAAACAGGAGATTCTCACTGAATGTAATCTGACAGCGCTCATCCCGCCCCCTCCCTGTCCCCTCTGAGGCAGCTAAAATTGAAGTATTGGCATATAACACGCACACGCTATTTGCACCCGATTTTTATGGTGAAAAAGTGAGTGTTATACGCCAATAAATACAGTATATATTTTAGTAGACACCCTAGAGAATAAAATGGTGGTTGTTGCAATATTTTATGTCACTCTGTATTTGCGCAGTGGTCTCTCAAATGCAATTTTTTTTGGAAAAAAATTACTTTAATGAATTAAAAAAAAAAAAACAGTAAAGTTAGCCCTTTTTTTTGTGTAATGTGAAAGATTTTACGTCAAGAGAATCGTGATCTTTTTATTCTAAGCCAAAAAAAACGTGATTCTCATTTTGGCCAGAATTGTGCAGCTCTACTAGGTTTAGACCGAGCTTTGGTTTTTCAAGTGCTAGGACAAAACATTGATATAGCAATAGGCACATCCAAGAAATATTGTAAACCAGGAGAACATTACTGAACTAAACAGCCCATCATTAACCACTTGAGCTCCAGGCCTTTTTTGGCACTCTTTGTTTACATGTAACAATCAGTATTTTCTGCTAGAAAAATACTAAGAACCCTCATAAATTATGAATATATCTTTTGGAGAACATTACTGAACACTAGGAGTACTACACATGCCCCCAAAAAGTACACAAGGCATATGTGTGCCTTGCCCTTCTGCCTCAGCGCTGCTCCCCCATGCACTTGCTGGCCCTATCTCCAAATTGTACTCCTGCATTGTAATATTTTACACACTCTAACAGAGGCTACAAGTGACTTTTTTTTAACACACATTACCCAGCCAAGATCCACTGTTGTCACCCACCCTGAGAAATGCCACATATCCATCACTGGAGTGCATGTAGACAGAAAGGAACTATAAGTAGGTTGCACTGAGATGCAACCGAGGATGGAAAAAAGCCAATTGTTATGATGCACAGTGCTTTGAAATTGCTTTAAATATCATTTAGTTATGGTTAATGGCTACTTTGAAACCTCTTTATATTGGCCTTATGTGTCTCTCTATTTTTATATTTTCATGCCATTTCATCCAATGTATTGCAACCCATAATCACACACTAATGCCTCGTTTCCACTGAGCGGATCGGTTTGGTTCGGTACGGTACGCTATTTTGGGTGTTTCCATAATGAAAGCGGCCCATACAACCGAACCACTCCATTCAGGGTCCTGCTTCAGATGTGGGGCCATAGAAAATGGAACGGTTCGGTTAGGGCAGAGCTACGATACATTCCACTGATTGGCTGACAGAAAACCCTCTGCTGTGCTATGCTGAGGCATTTTCTCTAAACCCTGTATAGCCCCTTGTGGTCCCACTTGCAGTGGAAACGCTCACCAGAATAGACCGGACCATTCTAGGCCATTCAAAGTGTACCGACCCGAACCGATCCACTCAGTGGAAACGAGGCATTACAAATATCTTCACAAAGTAACACATTGTTTAACTTTGTATACCTTCTATGTCACATTTGATACAAATCTCTTTCCATTTTGGGCTGTCCTGCTCACCTTACCAGACATACTGTATTTCACAAAAGTGAGTACACCTCTCACATTTTTGTAAATATTTTATTCTATCTTTTCATGTGACAACACTGAAGAAATGACACTTTGCTACAATGTAAAGTAGTGAGTGACGAACAAGACAAGGAATTGGTCGCACACTGGAACTCCAAATTATCTGGATGTCATCTTTATTGTCAAAAAAGGGTCAAACAGATACAGGCAATGGTAGACGTTTCACAAGCGATAGCTTGCTTGTTCCGGAACAAGCAAGCTACCGCTTGTGAAACATCTACCATTGCCTGTATCTGTTTGACCCTTTTTTGACAATAAAGATGACATCCAGATAATTTGGAGTTCCAGTGTGCGACCAATTCCTTGTCTTGTTCGTCTTCCACGGTGGTGAGCCGAGGTCTGCACCTGTGATCCATCCTACACCTGAGTTTGCCTGGAGCGGTGTGCTTCTCTCTGTTCTTTGCTAAAGTAGTGAGTGTACAGCTTGTATAACAGTGTACATTTGCTGTCCTCTCAAAATAACTCAACACACAGCCATTAATGTCTAAACCACTGGCAATAAAAGAGTACACCCCTAAGTGAAAATGTCCAAATTGGGCCCAATTAGCCATTTTCCCTCCCTGGTGTCATGTGACTTGTTAGCATTACAAGGTCTCAGGTGTGAATGGGGAGCAGGTGTGTTATATTTGGTGTTATCGCTCTCACTCTCTCATACTGGTCACTGCAAGTTCAACATGGCACCTCATGGCAAAGAACTCTCTGAGGATCTGAAAAAAAGAATTGTTGCTCTACATAAAGAGGGCCTAGGCTATAAGAAGATTGCCAAGACCCTGAAACTGAGCTGCAGCATGGTGGCCAAGACCATACAGCGGTTTAACAGGACAGGTTCCACTCAGAACAGGCCAGAAGTTGAGTGCACGTGCTCAGCGTCATATCCAGAGGTTGTCTTTGGGAAATAGACGTATGAGTGCTGCCAGCATTGCTGCAGAAGTTGAAGGGGTGGGGGGGGTCAGCCTGTCAGTGCTTAGACCATACGCTGCACAATGCATCAAATTGGTCTGCATGGTTTTTGTCCCAGAAGGAAGCCTCTTCTAAAGATAATGCACAAGAAAGCCCGCAAAAAGTTTGCAGAAGACAAGCAGACTAAAGACATGGATTACTGCAACCATGTCCTGTGGTCTGATGAGACCAAGATAAACTTATTTGGTTCAGATGGTGTCAAGCTTGTGTGGCGGCAACCAGGTGAGGAGTACAAAGACAAGTGTGTTTTGCCTACAGTCAAGTATGGTGGTGGGAGTGTCAGGGTCTGGGGCTGCATGAGTGCTGCCGGGGAGCTACAGTTCATCGAGGGAACCATGAATACCAACATGTACTGTGACATACTGAAACAGAGCATGATCCCCTCCCTTCGGAGACTGGGCCGCAGGGCTGTATTCCAACATGATAACGACCCCAAACACACCTCCGAGACGACCACTGCCTTGCTCAAGAAGGAGAGGGTAAAGGTGATGGACTGGCCAAGCATGTCTCCAGACCTAAACCCTAATGAGCATCTGTGGGTCATCCTCAAACGGAAGGTGGAGAAGCGCAAGGTCTCTAACATCCACCAGCTCCATAATGTTGTCATGGAGGAGTGGAAGAGGACTCCAGTGGCAACCTGTGAAGCTCTGGTGAACTCCATGCCCAAGAGGGTTAAGGCAGTGCTGGAAAATAATGGTGGCCACACAAAATGTTGACACTTTAGGCCCAATTTGAACATTTTCACTTAGGGGTGTACTCACTTTTGTTGCCAGCGGTTTAGACATTAATGGCTGTGTGTTGAGTTATTTTGAGGGGATAGCAAATTTACGTTGTTATACAAGTTGTGCACTCACTACTTTACATTGTAGCAAAGTATCATTTTTGCTGTGTTGTCACATGAAATGATATAATAAAATATTTACAAAAATGTGAGGAGTGTACTCACTTTTGTGAGATACTGTATATATATATATATATATATATATATATATATCATCTTGAAACAGCCACATCACGTTTTCAGAGAGTCCTGTATTTCACCTGAAGTTATTTGTAGGGTTTTCTTTGCGTTCTAACAATTTTCCTGGCAGTTGTGGCTGAAATTTTAGTTAATCTACCTGACCGTGGTTGGGTTTCAACAGAACCCCTCATTTTCCACTTCTTGATCAGAGTTTGAACACTGCTTATTGGCATTCTCAATTCCTTGGATATCTTTTTGTATACCTTTCCTGTTTTATACAGTTCAACTACTTTTTCCTGTAGATCCTTTGACAAACCTCATGCTTTCCCCATTACTCAGAATCCAGAAATGTCAGTGCAGCACTGGATGAAAGATACAAGGGTCTTTCAGAAGTCCAGAAACTCATTGACCTTTTATACACACACACGTTGTTCATATACATGCTGTTTGGTTTTTCCTTTTTTTTCAGCGGTCTGACCTACCTGAGATGGACTACAACTCTACCAGGAAATGTCTACCCATTCTCGTTACCATTCTCAAACCCCTGGAACTGACCCTTCTTGGAAATGCCATGGATTCGTTAAGGTGCTGGCATCATTTCTTTTTATCTGTCACCTATGGTACTTAAAATAGTATCCTTTAATGTGCATGGTTTAAACCATCTGGCTAAGAGAGCCTCAGTCTGGAAAAAAGTCCTCAATCTTCACACTAATATACTGTGCAAACAGGAGACACACTTTTCATCCTGCAATAATCCCTTCTTTTACCACAAAAAAAGTATGATAGACACATAGGGGGTTATTTAAGAAAGGCAAATCCACTTTGCACTGCAAGTGCACTTGGAAGTGCAGTCACTCTAAATCTAAGGGGTAGATCTGAAATGAGTGGAAGCTCTGCTGATTTGTGCAAGCTAAAATGCTGTTTTTTATTTTCCTTGCATGTCCCCCTCTGTTCTACAGTGACTTTACTTCCAAGTGCACTTGCAGTCCAAAGTGGATTTGCCTTAGTAAATAACTTCCTTAGTTACATAGTAGGTGATATATGGGGCCATGTATCATGAGATTTTGAGTGCAAATCTCCTCCCATCAGCAAGGACATTGAAGATGAAACGTGGCTGGGTCTTTCAGCATGACAATGATCCCAAACACACCGCCCGGGCAATGAAGGAGTGGCTTCGTAATAAGCATTTCAAGGTCCTGGAATGGCCTAGCCAGTCTCCAGATCTCAACCCCATAGAAAACCTTTGGAGGGAGTTGAAAGTCTGTGTTGCCCAGCGACAGCCCCAAAACATCACTGCTCTAGAGGAGATCTGCATGGAGGAATGGGCCAACATACCAGCAACAGTGTGTGACAACCTTGTGAAGACTTACAGAAAACGTTTGACCTCTGTCATTGTTAACAAAGGATATATAACAAAGTATTGAGATGAACTTTTGATATTGACCAAATACTTATTTTCCACCATAATTTGCAAATAAATTCTTTAAAAAATCAGACAATGTGATTGTCTGGATTTGTTTCCACATTTTGTCTCTCATAGTTGAGGTATACCTATGATGACAATTACAGGCCTCTCTCATCTTTTTAAGTGGGAGAACTTGCACAATTGGTGGCTGACTAAATACTTTTTTGCCCCACTGTAGCACTGATAGGTGGCACTGATGGGCATTGCTAGGTGGCACTGATGGGCACTGATAGGCGGCACTGATGGGTACTTATGGGTGGCACTGATGGGAACTGATGAGGTGGCACTTATGGGCACTGATGAAGCAGCACTTATGGGCACTTATATATACTGATAGGTGACAATGATGGGTGGCACTGGTGGGCACAGATAGGTGGCACTGATGGGCACTGATAGGCAGCATGGATAGTCAGCAGCACTGATGAGCACTGATATATACTGATAGGTGACAATGATGGGTGGCACTGGTGGGCACAGATAGGTGGCACTGATGGGCACTGATAGGCGGCATGGATAGTCAGCAGCACTGATGGGCATTGATGGATGACACTGATTGGCACTGATGGGCATTGATGGAAGGCAATTACCAGCATCTCCCTGTTTACATGTAAACGGCTTTGATTGGACACAGCTGATCACATGGTTAAAGAGCCGTGGCCGCAGCTCTTTACAGAGATCAGGGTTGCTGCGAGCCCCTGTGGGAGCGTGAGAGCAGCCGTTCTGGGACATTGTCATATGAGAGCGTCCCAGAATGAGAGCCACACCCTCATCATTTGACGGTGGGTGGGCGGCAATCAGTTAATGGAGGCTTCACCTCCCTTTTGTTCTAAGACACAGGTTGAAGGAGGCTTGACACCCACACCATGTTATTTCCAAAAATAATAAAGATTTGATTTCAAATATATATTTCTATGACCAGCAACAGAGTACTAGAAGCTCTTCCTGCTTATGTTTCCCTGCAGACAGGCTGGGAGGGATCTGGGCCATGTCCCAGATAGCAAGGATAACTTGTCACAAATTTGTGGCAGTGTTGAATTGTAAGTCTTTTAACTTGCTGCCCATTTTCACTGGCAATTTGTACACTTGCAGAGCACTTGAAGCACAAGTTCTAGTTGACACTTTTACAATTTGTAGCAAAAGTTGTGTGGCAAGTCTCTAGCAAGAGCAAAGTTGCAGTGGTGAGTCTGCAGCAAGAGCTCTGCAATTCTACAGCATGACAATTCAGCCACAGTGACCCCCTGTGGTGGGATGACTATTGCGCAACATAACTGAACCAGAACTTGCAGCAGACTTGCAGAATGTTTGCAAGGAAAGTTGATCTGGAGTCATACAATTCAGACTTGCCGCAATTGTACAACAAACTTGTGAAGCCTGGCAATAGGGATGAGCCGAACACCCCCCTGTTCGGTTCGCACCAGAACATGCGAACAGGAAAAAAGTTCGTTCGAACACGCGAACACCGTTAAAGTCTATGGGACACGAACATGAATAATCAAAAGTGCTAATTTTAAAGGCTAATATGCAAGTTATTGTCATAAAAAGTGTTTGGGGATCCGGGTCCTGCCCCAGGGGACATGGATCAATGCAAGAAAAAGTTTTAAAAACGGCCGTTTTTTCAGGAGCAGTGATTTTAAATAATGCTTAAAGTCAAACAATAAAAGTGTAATATCCCTTTAAATTTCGTACCTGGGGGATGTCTATAGTATGCCTGTAAAGGGGCGCATGTTTCCTGTGTTTAGAATAGTCTGACAGCAAAATGACATTTTGAAGGAAAAAACTCATTTAAAACTACCCGCGGCTATTGCATTGCCGACAATACACATAGAAGTTCATTGATAAAAACGGCATGGGAATTCCCCAAAGGGGAACCCCGAACCAAAATTAAAAAAAAAAAATGACATGGGAGTCCCCCTAAATTCCATACCAGGCCCTTCAGGTCTGGTATGGATATTAAGGGGAACCCCGGCCAAAATTTTAAAAAAAAAATGACGTGGGGTTCCCCCTAAATTCCATATCAGACCCTTCAGGTCTGGTATGGATTTTAAGGGGAACCCCGCGCCAAAAAAAAAAAAAAAAACGGCGTGGGGTCCCCCCAAAAATCCATACCAGACCCTTATCCGAGCACGCAACCTGGCAGGCCGCAGGAAAAGAGGGGGGGACGAGAGTGCGGCCCCCCCTCCCTCCTGAACCGTACCAGGCCACATGCCCTCAACATTGGGAGGGTGCTTTGGGGTAGCCCCCCAAAACACCTTGTCCCCATGTTGATGAGGACAAGGGCCTCATCCCCACAACCCTGGCCGGTGGTTGTGGGGGTCTGCGGGCGGGGGGCTTATCGGAATCTGGAAGCCCCCTTTAACAAGGTGACCCCCAGATCCCGGCCCCCCCCTGTGTGAAATGGTAAGGGGGTACATAAGTACCCCTACCATTTCACGAAAAAAGTGTCAAAAATGTTAAAAATGACAAGAGACAGTTTTTGACAATTCCTTTATTTAAATGCTTCTTCTTTCTTCTATCTTCCTTCATCTTCTGGTTCTTCTGGCTCTTCTGGTTCTTCCTCCGGCGTTCTCGTCCAGCATCTCCTCCGCGGCGTCTTCTATCTTCTTCTCCTCGGGCCGCTCCGCACCCATGGCATGGGGGGGAGGCTCCCGCTCTTCTCTTCTTCTTTTCTTCTCTTCTTCATTTTCTTCTCCGGGCCGCTCCGCAATCCATGCTGGCATGGAGGGAGGCTCCCGCTGTGTGACGGCGCTCCTCGTTTGACAGTTCTTAAATAACGGAGGGGGCGGGGCCACCCGGTGACCCCGCCCCACTCTGACGCACGGGACATGACGGGACTTCCCTGTGGCATTCCCCGTGACGTCACAGGGAAGTCCCATCAAGTCACCGTGCGTCAGAGGGGGGCGGGGTCACCGGGTGGCCCCGCCCCCCCCATTATTTAAGAACTGTCAGACGAGGAGCGCCGTCACACAGCGGGAGCCTCCCTCCATGCCAGCATGGATTGCGGAGCGGCCCGGAGAAGAAAATGAAGAAGAGAAGAAGAGAAGAAAAGAAGAAGAGAAGAGCGGGAGCCTCCCCCCAATGCCATGGGTGCGGAGCGGCCCGAGGAGAAGAAGATAGAAGACGCCGCGTAGGAGATGCTGGACAAGAACGCCGGAGGAAGAACCAGAAGAGCCAGAAGAACCAGAAGATGAAGGAAGATAGAAGAAAGAAGAAGCATTTAAATAAAGGAATTGTCAAAAACTGTCTCTTGTCATTTTTAACATTTTTGACAGTTTTTTAGTGAAATGGTAGGGGTAAGAACCCCCTTACCATTTCACACAGGGGGGGGGCCGGGATCTGGGGGTCCCCTTGTTAAAGGGGGCTTCCAGATTCCGATAAGCCCCCCGCCCGCAGACCCCCACAACCACCAGCCAGGGTTGTGGGGATGAGGCCCTTGTCCTCATCAACATGGGGACAAGGTGTTTTGGGGGGCTACCCCAAAGCACCCTCCCAATGTTGAGGGCATGTGGCCTGGTACAGTTCAGGAGGGAGGGGGGCCGCACTCTCGTCCCCCCCTCTTTTCCTGCGGCCTGCCAGGTTGCGTGCTCGGATAAGGGTCTGGTATGGATTTTTGGGGGGACCCCACGCCGTTTTTTTTTTTTTTTTTTGGCGCGGGGTTCCCCTTAAAATCCATACCAGACCTGAAGGGTCTGGTATGGAATTTAGGGGGAACCCCACGTCATTTTTTTTTTTTAATTTTGGCCGGGGTTCCCCTTAATATCCATATCAGACCTGAAGGGCCTGGTATGGAATTTAGGGTGACTCCCACGTCATTTTTTTTTTTTTTAATTTTGGTTCGGGGTTCCCCTTTGGGGAATTCCCATGCCGTTTTTATCAATGAACTTCTATGTGTATTGTCGGCAATGCAATAGCCGCGGGTAGTTTTAAATGAGTTTTTTCCTTCAAAATGTCATTTTGCTGTCAGACTATTCTAAACACAGGAAACATGCGCCCCTTTACAGGCATGCTATAGACACCCCCCAGGTACGAAATTTAAAGGGATATTACACTTTTATTGATTGACTTTAAGCATTATTAAAATCACTGCTCCTGAAAAAACGGCCGTTTTTAAAACTTTTTTTTGCATTGATCCATGTCCCCTGGGGCAGGACCCAGGTCCCCAAACACTTTTTATGACAATAACTTGCATATTAGCCTTTAAAATTAGCACTTTTGATTTCTCCCATAGACTTTTAAAGGGTGTTCCGCGGCATTCGAATTTGCCGCGAACACCCCAAATTGTTCGCTGTTCGGCGAACTTGCGAACAGCCAATGTTCGAGTCGAACATGAGTTCGACTCGAACTCGAAGCTCATCCCTACCTGGCAAGTCTAGCAGTAGCTTAGCAAGTCATTTTCAAACATTCAGTACAATTGCTTGCTATGTGGGTATGACAGCTGGATATTGATTAGGAAAAAGGTGCTTAGTTTTTTTTTAAGTAAAATAATTACAGTGCCATCATCCACATACAGAAATAGAAGGGACAATGTAAAATAAACAATGTGTGTTTTTAATATCACTTTAAGCCCCTGTTCACTCCAATGGGATTTGACAGTTCCAAATTGCATGGCAAGTCACACTCCATTGCCGTACATATCAGCACAACTCACAGCGATTATGAGAAAGGTTCCTGCACTACTTTTTGATGTATTCACTGTGACTTCATTTGCATATACTTCTGTTAAATTAAGTCGCAAGCCACAATGAAATCTGCGATGCAAATCACACTGATCTGCGGCTTTGAAATCACGCTGAAGTAGTGCTGAAAAATAATGGTGGCCACACAAAATATTGACACTTTCACTTAGGGGTGCACTCACTTTTGTTGCCAGTGGTCTAGACATAAATGGCTGTGTGTTGAGTTATTTTGAGCAGACAGCAAATTTACACTGTTATACAAGCTGTACACTCACTACTTTACATTGTAGCAAATTGTCATTTCTTCAGTGTTGTCACATGAAAAGATATAATAAAATATTTACAAAAATTTGAGGGGCGTATTAACTTTTGGCAGATAATATATGTAGCACTGAGGCAGTGGGTGCATTACAGCAGCGCAAAAGTGTAAACTGAGCCTTATAACCCGAAATTTGAAAATCCCACCTTGCAATGGGTCTGCACCCGCACTACGTAACTACGACTAAGGCTTCTGCCAAAACACGTCAGCACTATTGTTTTATTGTCACTCTGATGTACCAATAAACTACACTTCAAGGATTTCAGTGTTGCCGTCTCTTTCTACTGTTTATGATGTTGGAGTGTGATGGGATACATCGAGCTCAGGCACCTGTGAGTGGATCTGGCGTATGGATTGGGTTGCCCCTGCAGAGAACACTATTACCTTTCTGTCTTAACTGCTCATCTATTCGAGGGGAGAATAAATGAGCCGACAGATGGGGCTCTGCCATGCCTGCCATGACTGTGTCTCAGCATCCTCAAGTCTAAAGCAGGGCTATGGACCGTGCATCACTCTTGATGACATCAGGACTTGGATTCCTGAGGATCATGCAAAAGAGGCTACGGGGACCAGCCTAGCAATGCAGATAAGTAAATATATGCCCCAAGACCTAAAAAAGCTGTTAACCCTTGCAATGCAAATGCAGCCCCACTGTGATGGAGAATGTTCAAGTATCCCAGAGTTTAGCTTTAGGGAAACATTGGTGTCTTCTTTCAACCCCCAGCCTGTGGACTGAATAGGTAAAAAAACATCAGCAGAGACCATTGAGGTAGCCTAACGCCGGACATACATGGTTCGAATTCCTGCTGAACCAGCTGAGATCCGAACCATTAATGGGCATGCTGAATGTACCATGTTGATCGATTGATCAACTTGGGTACAACCAGCCTGCCAGATTCTCTTGCAATTATCACTGTCTTCTCTCGGCGGGGACGGCTTCTTCCACTCGCCCCTGCCCCCCCCCCCCCCCCCCAGGAGCAGACAATTGCTCGGCAGGAGGGATTCCCCTATCAGCACTGTCTGTATTGATGGGGGAATCATGCAAATTTCTTTCCTGCAACCCATGGTTGCAGGAAAAAATTTGCACCATGTATGACCTGCCTTACTCTTTCTGCTTTCTCCACCTATCAACCATCCTTGTCAGCACATTTGCATGCCACACACTGATTTGCTTTCAGTCCTAGCCCACCCTCTGCTAATCTGAGCTTTCCTGTACAGAGCATTGCAAGAGGCTGATAATAAGTCAAATTCTGAATCTCATGCTAGTTTAAAAAAAATAAAATAATATGTAGAGATTTACCATTAAGTACATAACAGCAACAGTTTATGTCTTTTGTATTCTCTTGGAATTCAGCTTAAATTGTTTTATTAATGCACCATATTGACTGTAGGAGAAACTAATATACCAGTGTAGGTGTACAATATTATGATGCTGTCCACCCAGTTCTTTTTCACGTCCTACCGCTGAGTCATATGACATTTAATGATTATCATTGCCTTTTGCCCTCTATATTTATTACTATTCAAATTTTCTACCATTTCAAAACACAGCATCTAGCACTTACTTATCTTCCTATAGTATGTGTAGATTAATATTCTGAGCACATAATTTCTACCAGTCGCTCCAAAGTATTTGCTCACTATTTGTGTTAAAGAACAGATGGCTGTTTAGATTCAGTTTTATGCAGAACAACACGCCCCAGAAATCCAACTCTGTACTATGCAAAACAGCATCTTTTATTTGACTGCAAAAGCTACCCGAAAACAATATGTTCTGGGGGGGGTGAAAGTGTACGAAAGTGCAACCTATGCATTAAACTATTGTTCTAATTACATACATTTTCCCTGCTTATGGCTATATTGTAATACAGAAAAGTGATAAACATTCTTAACCTTGTCACCAGAAATATGCAATGCTTTCTAAAAATAAAATAAATTATGATTATTAATATTATTAATAATAATAATAAAAATATATATTTTTTTGTCATTCATACACTTTATCAATTGTTCATTACCGTATGACTATTCAGCCAAATATTTGTTCTCCTTTGACAATAACTGTTAAAAGACCACCTTCAAGTTAACTAATAAATAAACATGAAATGCTCATTTTTTTTTATCAGCTATTGTGTACTTATGAAGAAGCCGTTAAAGTATATATAAAGCCAACTATTTTTTTTATGCTAATTATTTTTTTTATTTTTTTATTTATGTATTTATTTAGGCTTCCATTTATTTATTTTTGCTGTTTGTTCAATTGAGGATATTTTTCTTTACGATCTATAATGTATTATTTTTACTTTTTTATAAATTTGTTATTTATGCAAAAAGGAGTGTACAAACCAGTAGAAAAATAGAATATGTCCCATAATATACATCATAAAGAAATGTATGAGCAGACAATTATCCAAAAGAAGTACGTAGAGTAAGCGGTGTAGAAGAACATGAATAAACTGATAAAACACATTCCCCAGTATGCGCTGAACAATGGAACTGGGCAGGGGGACAGTCTGTTCAGCAATGGTCCATACCTCCCTTCATTTTTTTATACGTTTACAATCAAGAAAAATGGAAGGAAGAAAGAGAAAAGTGCATATCATGTGCCAGTACAACCCGGGAAAAATATAAAAATAAAAAATAAAGGAAGAACGAGAAAAAAAGAAGGTAAGGAGGAAGGGTACAATGGAAATGGAGGGGAAGAGATAGTGGATTATAGAGGGGGATGGAACCCCTCCCTGGCCCTAAGTTGAAAGCAGTGACAAATCTGAATGCTCCAGGATGGATTTATATTCATCAGAGCCTGTAAATTTGTGCCAATAAAACCATTTTTTCCCTATCAGTCAAGACTAATGTCGCGTACACATGATCGGAAATTCGGCAAGAAAAAGACCGATGAGAGCTTTTGGTCGGAAAATGCGACCGTGTGTATGCTCAATCAGACTTTTGCTGGCCGAATTCCAGCCAGCAAAAGATTGAGAGCATGTTCTCAATTTTTCAGTCGGAAAAAGTTCCTATCCGAAAATGCGATTGTCTGTAGCAATTTCGACGCGCAAAATTCCTACGCATGCTCGGAAACAATTCAACGCATGCTCAGAAGCATTGGACTTCATTTTCTCGGCTCGTCGTAGTATTGTCCGTCACCACGTTCTTGATGGTCGAAATTAAGCGAACTTTTGTGTGGCCGTGTGCATGCAAGGCAAGCTTGAGCTTTTCCCGTTGGAAAAGCCATCATATTTTTCTGACCAAAATCTTGATCGTGTGTACGCGGCATAAGTCTTCCATTCTCTTAATTTCCTCTATCCTGGCCTACCACAGACACAAAAGGGGACATGGCTGCTTCCAAAGTGTAGGGATACAACTTTTAGCCGCCTTGAGTAGGTGAGGGAGAGTTGAGTTTTTGTAGGTCTTCCATGGTATGGTATGATGGTAAAAGAGGAACCATACTGGGTCAAGGGGGAGTCGGTAGTCCATGAATTTTAGAATAATGTGCCTGAACTTCAACCAAAAGTGCCGGAGGCAATCGCAAAACCAAAAGATATGCAGTAGGTCTCCCACCCACTCTCCAT
Source organism: Aquarana catesbeiana (assembly GCF_042186555.1). Classification (NCBI taxonomy): domain Eukaryota; kingdom Metazoa; phylum Chordata; class Amphibia; order Anura; family Ranidae; genus Aquarana; species Aquarana catesbeiana. The sequence goes on from NC_133331.1 coordinate 34,780,932, forward strand.
ATCTCCAACAATGGTCAGAGGCTTGAGGGTATAGTTTGCAACTGTATAAGGAGTGAGTGAGGTACCATTTCATCAATACTTTATAATTAAATTCCTGGATTGATGTACAGATGGTGATTTTAAGTGTAAAATAGAACAGTCCACTTGGTCATGTGAGAAGGTCATCTGGAGATCCCTTTCCCATTTCATGCCGAATGGCTGGTGAAAGTCTCCTTTGGGAACATTAATTAAGTTGTATATTAGAGAAACAGAGTGCCTAAAAGGCTCAGAAGCTGTGCATTCCCTTTCAAAAGAAGCAAGAATTCTCTTGAAATCCATCAGCGAAGGGAGAGAGTGTCACGTTTACCCCTAACGCATGTGGACAGACACTATAGCTGGCTTCTGTGTTCTTCACCTATAGCAACCCTCCCATAAGGCAAGCAGGCCTACCAGTACTCTGTTCCCCTGGGACTTATACACAATGCCATAATGCCTGGCTACAATGCCATGGCATGCAGGAACTGAGCAAAAGAAACAGGTACCTGTGGTTGGCAGACAGGCAAGTTTCAGAATAGTCAGGGTCAAAATTGTCCCGTTAGAGATGGAAAGGAGAGAAGATAATGTACCATTGATGTAAACCTGAGCCGTGGGATGTGAATAAATGGCTTGTAACCAAGACCTCATCCTGTTCCCTAAGCAAATGTACTGCAAGGTCTGTTCCATAAAAGGCTAGCTCACATGATCAAAAGCTTTTTCTGCATCAGAGATTCCCCTAAGGAAGACACGTGACCCTGTGTCGACACGTGTAGGGGAAGGGCTAGGACGGTGAAGGCACTCAGGCTCTACAGAGATTTAGGAGCTGAACCAGATTTTTGGATGTGCAGCTCTGTGTTACACAGTTAAGCCTAAAGTTTTCTATAGGGGGGTGCGCTGGAAGCACCTACACCATGTGAGTACCCTGTACATTTTAATAAACATTTGCAAGTTTTTAAAACAATTCAAGCACTATTGGACTCTTTCTCTCGGCATATTCTCTGTTGCTGTTATACTGAGGAGGAGGCTATGGGGAAAGTTGATGAGCCAGCTATGTTGGATATCTCATTGAGTCCTGGGGTGGCTTATAGGCGCTTTTTGACCCTGCTTAGTTGGGAGGGTAGCATCTGAATCATGGTATTAGGAAAACATTGCTTTCTTAAGGCCCGTACACATGATTGGACTTTACGACCGGAAATGTTGGATGTCAGGCTGTTGACGGAGAATCCGACCGTGTGTATGCTCCATCAGACAACCGTTGTCCGACTTTTCTGCCAACAAATGTTGGCTAGCATGTTTTCAAATTTTCCGCCAACAAATGTGTGTTGTTGGACTTTCCGATCGTGTGTACACAAGTCCGTTGGAGAAAAGCCCAAGGTACAAACACGAATGCTCAGAAGCAGAAGCGATCGGTCTTGTAAACTAGCGTTCGTAATGGAGAATTAACATTTGTGACGTGGCAAATTATGAAATCTCCAAATGCAGTGCACAATTCTCTTCTTCTTTAATGGGATAATAATTAAGCTGCTTTGCTGGTGATACTGATGGAGTTATTGCAAATGAATTTTCAAAGGCTTTTTTTTTCTAGTGATATCAAGAATAATATTTGTATGTTTTTTTTTTTTTTATTTGTGCAAGTTACCACAACACCATTATCCCGTAGTTTTTAAGAACAAAGATACAGCTATGTTGGTGTCCCTTGTCATTTTTTTATTTTTTTAATTGCAACTGCCTACTCCCAAACTGTAATTTGAAGTAAAACACATAGCCAAGTAGTCAAATCATTATTCAACCAAAAAAAATAATGTCAAAGCAATAACTCCAAGGCCAATAATAAATAACACGTTATCTCCTCCGATTCCGCAAGATGTCTGGTTGACGAACGGCCATTCAGAAACGAAATGAAAAGCAAAAACTGAAAAGCTCTAAATGAAAAACGTGAAAAGAAAAGCACGAATCAACACTCACCAAACTTCTACTAACACCAAATTAGCAAAAGGAGCCCAAAGGGTGGTGCAAAAGAGCTGAAAAACCACGTAGTACGTCCAGTACGTCACTACATTCGTACTTGTTGGCCAACATTCATGTGACCGTGTGTATGCAAGACAAGTTTGAGCCAACACCCTTTGGACAAAATTCCACGGATTTGTTGGCGGAAAGTCTGATCGTGTGTATGCGGCATTAGGTAAGCTGTATTGCAATGGAAGTGTTTGATTCACAGCAGATCACACCATGGAGTTCACAGGAAACAAAATACTTTATGAAATCTACTTCGAAATCAAACACATGGAAAGTAAAAACAATGTTTTATTAACCCTCCGTCCTGTATTCCTTCTGTGAAAACTAGTTTGAAATGTCAGATTTTTAAGAAACTTGATTAAAACGGCAGACGAAAGCCTCTCTGCCCGGATTGTCAGATACAGATCCAGAAACATCACACAAAGTCGTCTACATCACTGCGCCATCCGTCAAAAAAGAAGGAGACTCTGTAAATAATACATTGTAGTGATAACCTCTTACCTCTCTTAGGGGGATTGTAAAAGGAGATATTCGCCATCCTTTATCTGTCCATGAATTTCATTGTGTTTTGCCTAAAATTCTTTGTTTTTTATTGCTTTGCTCCACAGTCTTCGGTATAATCAATTATATATCAAAACTAGGGAAATATCTTTATTCTGCCGCACGCTAGGAGAATAGAAAATAACGTGTCATGTTACTGTCAATGCTGGCGTGTCTTGGAATTAGACGAAATAAAACATTCTCTAGCCGGGTGTAAAATGAAGGGGGGGGACATATACATAGTAAGTATCCTTTCTAGACATGTGCACAACGAAAACATTTGTTTTGTTTCTTTACGTTTCTGTTGAATCGTAATGATTCGTAATATCGTAAGACACGAGATTTCATATTCGGACTCGTTCGTATTTTCGTAACAGTTATACTTTCATTGATACGAAATGATTCTTAATTCCATTAGTCTAGCGATTTGTAATTTCGTAAGATGCGAGGTTTCATATTCGGACTTGTTCGCATTTTCGTAACAGTTATATTTTCGTTGATACGAAATGATTCGTAATTCCGTTAGTCTAGCGATTCGTAATTTCGTAAGACGCAAGGTTTCATATTCTTTGAATCGAAATTCGTAATTTTGTTAGATAATAATTTTCGTTTATTCAGTACACTACTCGTAATTTAGTAATTGTTACTTTTGTGAGATTGCCTTTTTTGTTGATTCGTACTTTCGTAGGAAATAAAGAATAATAATCCTATGCTTACTTTTCTAATAAATCCTGTACTTACTTCAGTCCACTCCCTCAGTCACAAGTCTCCTCCTCAACTGAATCTAAAAAGATTCAGGAATGCCGTGTGACTCAGACACAAAAGGGATAAGCTGATTGGCTAAAGATATTAAGTAAGATACATCACTCACTAATACACTGTCCATTCAAAAGAACGATTCGAGAACACGAAATTATGAACATATAAATGAAAATACAAACATACGAAATTACGAACATACATATTAAGATACTCTTAAACTGTCCATTCAAAAGAATGATTTGAGAACACGAACAAACGAAATTACAAACAGACAAAGAAACGAAATTACAAACACACGAATGAAAATACGAACATACGAAATTACGAACAGACAAAGGATTGAAAATACAAAATGCAAATCATTCGTTATAGATGTCATTTTCTCTCTTTTACTGTTTCAGAGTTTCGTATTTTTGTAAGTTTGTCCGTTCGTAAGTTTGTATTTTCGCATGTTCATTATTTTGCTTATTTGTACATTTTGTAATTTTCGTATTTTGGTTCTTTCAGCTATTCGGATGTTCGAATTGATCCGAATGTACGAACACTAACAAATTTGTAAAAATCCAATTGTTACGAACCGAATCGCACATGTCTAATCCTTTCATAAGAAGGAAAGGGGATGTGGACATGAAAAGGACGGTGCTGGGAAGGACCTGGGGCCAGAATACATTTTCCAGGTTTGTTTGTGTTATTCAATATCAGTAGTGACACAAGAGCTTGCGCTCAAGTAAGCGATCTTTAAAGCCCAAATTGCCACAGCCTAAGTGAAAATGCCTGTTCTCAGCATGTTGTAGAAAAGGAGCCTTGCTCTTTGTGTGAAAGCAGTGGATTTTCTGCAGAATTCAAACACACTGTCCACCAAGTCAGATCTATAGCTCTGAAATCAGAGAAGTTCATGGTCCCTTCTGATTGGTGAGCTCAGGGACATGTCAGACATCTGCAGAGAGAACCCTGCTTCCACAAGAAAGCAATACTTTGCACACCTTTTTTATTTAACACATCTGGAACATATTTAGCTAATTTAAACTGAAAGTTCAGTTTGGCCTAAAGGAAAGAATCCAGGAAGATTAGTTTGCAGAGATTATACAGATCATAGGCACAAATGTTTGCTATAGCCATTTAGAGAGGGCTCCAGGTAAACAGCTAAATACACCATAACAATCAAGATCAGTTGCGGCCGGTGCTTTTTAGGGAGGTGCAAACAAACCTGGCACCCCCCTAAGCTCGTGGCTCCAGAGGAAAGTCTGCCTCTGAGTCCCCAATGTCAGGCATTTGTTTTCTAGGGCTCATTTACACTTGCTTCGGCTTCAACACACATTGAAGCGCCTACCGCTTCAACATGCTTTTATGATGTGTTTTTGATGCTTCAGTGGTGCTTCGATGATGCTTTGGTGATGCCCTTTTGAAGCTTTGTTGAAGCTTGGCAGATGTCCTGTGTGTGTGTGTGGATATCTCATACCTGCAATTTTTCCAAAACAAAGCGAAGCTAAGGCTGAATTAAAGCCTCTCAAAAGCTGCAGATGCTTCAATCGAGCTTCAAGGGAGCTTTGCCATAGACTTCTATGGAGGCTTTGAAGACGCTTTGAAGACGCTTTGAAGCACCACTAAAGCTACATGGGGTATAATTTTTGAAGGGAACCTGAAGCAAAGCAAAGCAAAGCAAAAGCAAGGTGTAAACAGGACTGTAAGCTAACCATTTTATTTAGTGACAGGGGCTTTGACTGGCATTTAGAGAGCCTTACCAAAGCCTGTCTGAAGCCATGTTTTGAAGCAAGTGTAAACTATCCCTTACTCACTGGCCCTTGCTGTGGAGAGGGAGTGTGCTCCATGTCCCGTTCGGCCTCTTCTCCCGAGGCTGCCATTTGGGCTGTGCAGACTTCACCGAGCGATGGGAAGCAAAGCCCTCTATCATCTCGTAATGCGGTCTGTCATCTGGTAGTGAGGGCTGTCATCTCGTAGTGCAGACTGTCATCTCAGCAGTGTGTGTCATGGTTGATGTTGCTTGTGGTCGCTGATCCCCGCTGGAGCTCCCCGGTCAAGTGGACATACTGACTCCTGGCAAAGCTCCCCCGCGACTCCCGGCCAATCAAGTCTCAGAACCCGCTTCCTGATTGGCTGGGAGGAGACACAAGAAGGCATTAGCGAATAATAATTCGCTATTGTCACACAAGTGGGTGGGCTCGGGGAGTAGTGCTCTGTACCTCGAATCCCACCCTTTTTGAAGCCAATTTGAGCCTCAGGCTCTAATCACGTGCTTCAAATAAAAAAAAAACCTCCATTGAAATTCATGCGTCTAGCTCCCTGCATGGAGATTAGGGGACAGGCACATGGATTAGGGGGCAGGGCCCTTGCACCCCTAATGAGCAGGCCACAACTGATCAACATACTGAAGCCGTTTTAGTTACTAAAGGCTTTGCATTTCTGTTCATCCAGTCCTGAGATTTAAACAGTTCTGTGTAATAGTAGAGCCAGATTGGCTTTTCTTTATTTCATTTAAACAGCACAACCTAGTCACTTCCTTGCAACTAGCCTGTGACTGGACAGTAAAAGAGCAATAGAAGACTATGATTTTATGTATGAGAGGCCTTTCCAAGCATGTGGATGAGTGGGTTTTCATTGTCATAAGTGAGAGAAGGTTGGATTTCAAGAGGAGTATGTGTGAGGCCTACTGAATTGGACATGGAGACCCAAGAGTAAAGGAGGGTTTATGTATGCAGAGGAATAGGATTGTTTCTCAGGCACCCCCAATCAGCAATTATATTGTGTGCTCCAGGATATACTGTAGCTTGGGCGTATTGGCTGTGTGCAGGCCAGACGGGTCTTGGGATCATGAGAGTGCTTTAAGTATGTGTGTGATGTCTCCTTCATGTACGTAAGGCCCTCTAGGATTATCAGTAGAGGACTCCCACTGCCAGCATGGTCTTACACCCTGTTAAGGTTTTCCTCCTCACAGAACAACAGTTAATCTTCGATTTTAGCTAAAATTCCTGTCAGGTTTTAATTGTTATTTGTTTCCCCCAACTTGTGAGATACTCTACCAAACTGTGTTCTGGTGCCACCATCAACAGGTTGGCAAGTCAGGGAACAATTAAAACTACCAGAACAGGAATAAGAGGGCAATCTTCCAAGGTACCCACTTATTTCAGGGGACTAAAAGGGGATTTTTCTCACTTTTCTTTCACTTTATGTAGTCTCTACAGGCAGGAAGTGAAGGGAAGTCTCCAGTGGGACATGCATGTCGAAAAATTCCCAATATTCGTAAAAAATGGAGTAGATGAGCTGGGGCCTTGGAATTTACCTTTTAAGTAAAAATGGTAGATTGGTCAGAGTATCTGGATTATGGGCAGACAGCTTCTCCACACCAAAACAATCTTCACAATCTCTTTGTAATCAAGGAGATCAAGACTGAAGTGCCATACTGGACATTGCAACGTCCAGATACAACTTTCTTTATTCCAAATTCCTTTTTATTTGAATTTGATATAAAGTTGTATCTGGAAGCTGACATTTCCCATTAGAAAAACAAACAAAAAAAAATGGGTGTTTAGCCATTTCCTACTCTATCCAAAATGGAAAAAAAAGTTTTGACTATATATTTACTTTAGGTGACTTATACCTTTACTGTGCCTAAAGTCCATGAAAAGGGGTTGAAAGATTCAAGGCTTCAGATAAGAATAACATAACTCTCCACTGTGTAATTGATATGATCCTACAAATACATAAATACAGCGCTCACAAACTTAAACCCATCATAAATGAAACACAAGTGAAAAAATCAAAACGTAAAATCCATAAAAAAACAATGTCCATAAAAAACTGAAAAAATGCTTCACATGTGGTGTGCAAACAGTGCAGAAAAAATGTTTCAGAAATTTTCAGGCATACCAACACACCCCCACATGTGTCCCCACTCACCAGATCACAATGACACCCAGCTTTTCAGTCTGAGGGACAATACAGGCTTAGAACGATATCCAAAGGACGTCAAGCAGATTCAATGATGGGACTTGGTGACAAATGCTTCTTCAAGATGATATCTCAGCCATAAAAACAGGTACCTAAAAGGGAAGAGATGGACTAATAGTGAAGTAAGTTAAGAACAGGTTTTATTGCGCATAAAAAATGCATACTTACAGACTTCCTGGTAAGCTAAAAACAGGCATAAAATGGAGAAGAAAATGCCGCAAACGCCATTACTGGTGTTCTTTCCACCCTCACGAAAATTTCTGAAACATTTTTTCTGCACTGTTTGCACACCAGATGTGAAGCATTTTTTCAGTTTTTTATGGACTTTACGTTTTTTATGGATTTTACGTTTTGATTTTTTCACTTGTGTTTCAGTTATGATGGGTTTATGTTTGTGAGCGCTGTATTTATGTATTTTAATTCTGTTCAAGTGTTTAGCACTTTGTGTATAGCAGCTTCATTCTCTTTTTTTATTACCCTATTTGTGCACCATCAGCGCAAATTTATATATATATATATATATATATATATATATATATATATATATATATATTATATATTTTTTCACATTGATATTATCCTGTCCAATAGATCATTTGCTTTTCAACATACACATTGGTAGCTTTGAAACTTTTTTGTTTTTTTAAGTCATGGAATAAATTGGTTTTCTCCTTTACCTTTAACAAAGTCCATAGAGAACATCCAATGGGAAAATAAACTGCTTGCATAATAAAAGTTCAGGATTATGTAAGGGCAGTGCAGAGTGCAACCGCTATGTGCAAAGTACACTTACCGATATCAACCAATCATAATTTAGGTCCCTATATTCAGGTTGATGAAATGATTGGTTGTGAGGGTTAAATACACTTTACACACAGCAGTTGCACTGGTTAAACCCGGTCAGCTGTATATTATAAAAATGCATTAAACATTTAAATAAATTATCTGAAAAACTTCACGAAGGGAAGAGAATGGAAAGAAATTTCCCTGTCACAGTTCTCAAATTGATGCTTTGAAACATGAATTTACTAGCACAGCTTTCACACTGCTATTACAAAATCCTCCCTATGGTGCTTCAACTCCCATTTTGTTTTATGATTGATGATAACAACGGGAGATTAGATCTGCATTAGCGGCATTACACCCTTCCATGATTAACTATGATACCATTTACACATGCTCCAAAAATTTTGACACCAGGCCTCCAAAAAAAAGCTTTAAATCTCAGCTTCTCATCTTATTTCCTCCCTTCAACTATGATCACGAAGAAAGCACTCCTGAATTTTAATGTCCTTTGAGATGATACTTACCATAGCTGATAAATGAAAAGTTTGCACATGAGGTAACTGACATTCAAAGTCTTGTTTCTTATTGAGTAAGCGAGTCACATGCTGACTCTGTGTTCTTCAGCATCCGGAATATTTCATATTCAACTGTTAAATTATCCTGTCGTAATTAAAGTGAAGAAACGTTCAGTGTGCAAACTGGAACCTGAAAAAAAATCAGCTTTTAGTCTATACAGGATCAAAAGGGAGTCATTTTGTTATATTGCTTCTTTAGATATCCCAACTAATTCAAATCTGAGCAGTGGAGGGGCCAGGAAGATATAGCAAAAACAAAGTAGGTCAACTTATCATGCAGCCCCCTCCACGCCTAGAATAAAATGCACGTCCGTCTCGCCACTTTGCAAAGGCCAGGGAGTCCTGACTTACAGTAGCTTCAACTTAGGATCCAGAGATAGTTGAGGATCCCAAATCTCTCAAGAAAATACTCCAACACTAAACAGGAGCCTCTTATTTGGATTTGGAGTCCTTGTATGAGGTCCTAGTCACTCTCACCTAGGTGAACTGGCAGGGAGCAGGTCAGAGGAAAAAAAGCAACATTTTGCCTTTCCTCCCTTCAACTATGATCACATAGTTACATAGTAGGTGAGGTTGAAAAAACAAACAAGTCCATCAAGTCCAACCTATGTGTGTGATTATATGTCAGTATTACAATGTATATCCCTGTATGTTGTGGTCATTCAGGTGCTTATCTAATAGTTTTTTGAAACTATCGATGCCCCCCGCTGAGACCACCGCCTGTGGAAGGGAATTCCACATCCTTACCGCGCTTACAGTAATGAACCCTCTACGTAGTTTAAGGTTAAACCTCTTTTCTTCTATTTTTATTGAGTGGCCACATGTCTTGTTAAATTCCCTTCTGCAAAAAAAGTTTTATCCCTATTGTGGGGTCACCAGTACGGTATTTATAAATTGAAATCATCCCCTCTCAAGCCTCTCTTCTCCAGAGAGAATAAGTTTAGTGCTCGCAACCTTTCTTTATAACTAATATCCTCCAGACCCTTTATTAGCTTTGTTGCCCTTCTTTGTACTCGCTCCATTTCCAGTACAACCTTCCTGAGGACTGGTGCCCAGAACTGGACAGCATACTCCAGGTGCGGCCGGACCAGAGTCTTGTAGAGCGGGAGAATTATCGTTTTATCTCACGAAGATGACACTCCTGAATTTTATTGTCCTTAGAGATTATACCTTTTTTTTTTTCTTACCATAGCTGGGAAATTAAAAGTTTGCACATGAGGTAACTGCCGTTTTGCCTTTTTCTCCATTTTTTTTTTAAATTAAGTGTGCATTTTATTATTTGAGGGGGTAGGGGACTGCTCGATGGGCAATCCTTTCATTGTAATGCAATATCCTCTTTAAAACATTTTCTAGCCTTGGATAGAACTGGAAAGGATTAGCACTTCTGTTACATAATAAATGGTCACACATATGTTGCTGGCTACTAACTCTCCTATTTCGGCAATTACTAGTAAAAAAAAATTTAAAAAATAAAAATTCCATAAATCTGTAGCAGAATACATATTGGCCTAAATTGATGAAGAAATTCGTTTTTTTTTTTTATTTTTTATTGGATATGTTTTTTAGCAGAAAGTAAAAAATATTGTTTTTTTGTTTTCAAAATTGACGGCCTTTTTTTGTTTATAGCGCAAAAATTAAAACCGCAGAGGTGTCAGATACCACCAATAGAAAGCTCTATTTGTGGGAAAAAAAAGGACATGAATTTTTTTTGCACAACCACCACAATTGTCAGTTAAAGTAACGCAGTGCCATATCGCAATAAATGGCTTGGTTATGAAGGGGGTAAAACCTTCCGAGGTTGAAGTGGTTAATTTTTCTACATAGATGTACTCAGGAATGTCCTGTTTTTAATCAATTCAAGCTTCTTATTTTGACTAAAGCCCTGATAAAAAGGAGCGTTTTCTGGCACCTGAAATACACTGTTTTTCAGTACAAATTTGGACTCTTTTATGCTTTGGTCTGGGGCTCCTTCCATTGGTGCATTTTCTTTTTTTTGGCAATCTACTGGATACCGACAGGAGGGTAGCCCTTTCAGTTGTGAGCAACCTGAGCCATGGAGCTCTCTGAATATTTGTTTTCTCTCATTACTTTCTATGAACACACCTCAAAGTCCCAGCACCTCTTGGATGCTTTTTTCTTCATTAGAGTCTACATTAGACATGTGCAATTCATTTAGTTCTGAATTTATATTTTAACAAATGTTGACAAATTCGTCAATGCCGAAATTTCCGAATTTCCGAATTTTTCAATTTTCCCGAAATTTCTGAATTTCTGACATTTCCGAAATTACGAATTTCCGAATTTCGAACTTCTGAATTTCCAAAATTACGAATTTCCAAATTTTCAAATTTCCGAATTTCCAAAAATTCGAAATTCGGAAATTCAAAATTTTTGGAAATTCAAATATTCGAAATTTCATAAATTAAAAAAATTCTAAAATTTGGAAATTTGAAAATCCAAGAATAAGAATGAAGATCTAAAAAATTCAAAAGAATGAAAATCTGAAAATTCAAAAACCCGAAAATCTGAAATAATAACCAACTGAATGAATGAATGAATGAATAAATGAATGAATGATTTGTAAAGCGCTGCGAATGCGAACTGAATCGCCGTAAGGCAATGATGCGTTTGTGTTGTCAGCTTCTTAGAAGAGGTAAGTTGAGTTTTTTCCTGAAGGCCTGATGGTTTTCTTCCATGCGGATGTGAGTCGGAAGAGAGTTCCATAGCCGAGGTCCCTGAACTGCGAATCTTCGTTCTCCCCTTGCTTTGTAGCGGTATTTGGGAACGAGGAGGAGGTTTTGACTAGATGATCGCAGATTGCGATTCGGTGTGTAGTGTTTTATTTTCTCTCGGAGGTATTGAGGTATGCATTTGTGGGTGAGGCAGAGGGTCTTGAATGTGATCCGATTCTTTACTGTTAGCCAATGTAGGCTCCTCAGGGATGGGGAGATGGACTCCCAGGGTTTTTTTCCTGTTAGCAGTCTTGCCGTCGCGTTTTGAATGGCCTGTAGGGGTGCAAGCTGATATTGGGGTAATCCTATGTAGAGTGAGTTTGCGTAGTCGAGACAGGAATTGATGATTGTTCCAACTACTGCTGCTTTGTCATCTTCTGGGATGAAGGGGATGAGTCTGCGTAGCAGGCAGAGGAGATGGTGAGATCCGCTAACTACTGATCCTATTTGTGCATCCATTGTCATTTCTGAGTCAAAGATAACTTCAAGACTTTGGGCTTTGGTGCTCGGAGAGATGGTTTGTCCAAAGATGGCGAGAGGTGTCCATTGAGTCTTGATTTTGGGATTTTGATTAGCGTGTAGGTAGAGAAGTTCTGTTTTTGACCCGTTGAGTTTGAGGGAACTAATGGTCATCCAGTCATCTATTAAAGTGAGGCATTTCTCTAGTTGCTGATGGTGGTCTTTTTGTCCGGTGATGCGAAAGTAGATTTGGGTATTGTCAGCGTATGAATGGAAGCAGAGGTCTGATTTTTTGATGATTTTGAGGAGAGGGCAGATGTAGATGTTGAATAGCACTGGCGACAAAGGTGAACCCTGAGGGACTCCACAGGAGATTGCCCGGGTTTCCGAGGTGAATGCTCCTAGTTTCACTGTCTGCGAGCGATTCTCTAAGAAGGATGCAAACCATTTTAGACAACTAATAATAAATGTTAAATTATAGATATTGGAATTTCCTTTCAAAGTTGGCTGTTAGTGAATGTAACGAGTACGAATTTATCTGAAGTTACAAATTATCTGAAATAACGAATGCCGAACAGCCAAATTTGAAAGGAAATTCCAATACCTATAATTTAATAGTTAGTTTTTAATTTTGAATTTTACTGATTTTCTTTCTTTTTTTGAATTTTCGGATATTCGAATTTTTGAATTTCAGAAAATCCGAAAATTCAGAAATTCGAAATTCGGTAATTCAGAAATGAGAAAATTCAGAAATTCAGAAATTTGAAAATCCGAATTTTCGTTTTTTCCAAATTTCCGAATTCCGAATTTTTAAATTTCTGAGTTTTCAAATTTCCGAATACAGCAAAAAAAGAATGAAATGAAAACGAACAGACAGTGCACATGTCTAGTCTACATGATAAATGCTGACTGTGCCATGATGGAGGAAATGCTGTTGCCACAAAACTAAATCTTAATGACAATTCCCTGCAAAATCAAAATCACCTTTCCGATGGCCTGTGCCTCCTGGCCTCTCTCCAACCTAGAGCTGCAGCTTCCATCAGAAGATTCAAAAAAATGAAAAAAAAAAACAGAGCAGCGCACAGACAGTAGTGCATGCAACCTTTTATCAAAGTATATTAATAATCAAAATTAATAATAAATTAAAATCATTTCATGCATGTACAAAAAACGGACTGCTAACGAAGGTGCAGCAAATGTGGGGTGATCGATTGGGCAGAGGCTGCCTCTCAATTTGAATATAGAGAAAGGAAGTCCAGGTAAGGAAAACTGAAGGCCACTGAGAATGAAAGCCATCTGAGAAAGCATGAATAGAGAAGCCACTGTCCTCTGAAGTCATCAAGGTCACAGGGAAGTGTTTTGAGAAGTCCCTCTATTACCAACTAATGCCCCTTAAAGCCCCTTAAAGCGGAATTTATCCAAAAGGGGAAGCTCTGCATGTTTGTATCCTCCCCCGTCCTCTTTAACAATTGGCACTTTTTTGGGTGGGAGGAGCGCTTACATTTTTTTATTATTCATTTTACAATATTTTTTACAGTGTCTCTTTCATTTTCTTATCACTATTATTGATATCAGAAGGGATGGACCGCATCCCTACTGTTAGCATGCGTCGTGACGGTCCTCTTTACTGAGACGTATACGGATGTATTAGGTCCCAGATCTTTCCTTTGCCCTGCAAAGCATCTGATCAAACCAAGATCGGTTTGATCAGATGCTTTCACAAGCATCAGGACCATAGATATGATCAGGGATGTGTTGGTCCTCTGTCATCTCTAAAGGATAGTGCACACTGGCTGAATATTGGCCGGTATTGGTTGGTTCAACAGAATCCGCCCGACATTTGGCCAGTGTGTACAGCAGCCTGTCCGATAGAAGCTGGCCTAACATCTTGCTTCTGTTGAATGGGCATGTTGGAAAACCAGCAGCTGATCGGCTTCCAATCAAAACTCATAGCCATCGGCATTCGATCAGCGCTCACGGCCAATGGCTGCAAGCACTGACTGGTGTGTTCTGGAAGGGGTGACTTTGGAAAAGTGTGTGGGCCGCTCAGGCTCGATAGGGAGGGGGTATGCAGACCGCAGGTGCTGCTAGAGTGCTGACAGGGGATGGGGCCCGTCCTGGCTCATGCAAAGGTTCAAGAAAGGAAGGGTGATCCCTGAAAGTTGTAAATCTATGGTGTCCTACTGCAATGAATGGAGTGGCAACCTCAACCTGGACTCTGACCAGGCCATGCCCCAACGCGTTTCACTCCGCCCCCAGAGCTTAGTCATGGGGATCTGTGTGTTCTGGCGGGGGGGCAGTCCGCCTGTCAGAACACAATAGCTCAGTGGAGAGCTGTACTAACATTGCATAGTAAATACCGCAGGCTCCTCAATTTGTTTTCATTCAGCTTGCTGGGTTGAATGAAAAAAAACTGCTTGTGTGTACCAGGCATTAGTTAAGCCTACAAAAACATGAGCTTCAATCCCAGGCTCCCCAGTGGAACAGCAGAGCCTGAAAAGGTGGTGGAAAGCCATTTAGCCATTTGGATTTACTTTTACATTAAGCAGCATTACCGGGCAAAAAAAAAAAGATACAGGCATCATCCCAACTGCCCAAGTGGCGGCCCATCCATTAGGCGCACCCGGGCGCCGCCCCCTCTGTCCACGGCCACCACATCATTCTGTAATTAATACTCTATGATCCACGGCCGCTACCCCCTATTCATGCGTCCGGCCCCTTTCAGGACGCCGGGCGCATAAATTACAGCGGTGGGACTGTTTTTTAGAAGCGCCTGATTAGAGCCAGAGGCTCTTATAGGCATCAAAATAAGGCGGGCTCGTGGTGCAGAACATTGCGCTATGAGCCCACCCAGGTGTTACATCAGTGAATGAATATTCGCTGTTGTAACACTGATCCAACACTGATCCAATACTGATCCTCCTCCCGGCGATTCGGGAAGCAGGTCCGATACCTCTCCCCTGATTGGCTGAAAGCACAGGTGATCCTATTGGACGCCTAGGAGGAGATGCACGGCGGAAGCAAAGAGGAAAAGACACAGGAGCCAATGTGCCCCTCGATGTCAATCCCGCTGCTGCCCAATGTGACCACTGATGCCCGATGTCCACCGCTGCCCGATGTGCCCGCTGATGCCCGCTGATGCCCAATGCCTAGATGGGGTAAGTGCTGGTGGACCGGCAGACAGTGAGGGGGGGTTTGAGGTGCCGTGGGGGGTTGTTTGCTACCCCCATAACAAAAACACACCAGCCTCCACTGCATCCCAGTATCATCACTCAAACTCCAGGATGTGACATATGGAAGTGGTTAAAATAGAGGATTGCTACTCCCCTTAATATTACCAGGTTCAAGAAGATGCAGAATAAAAATGTGTATATATGAGAAAAAATAAACATACAAAACCAAAATTTAGACATAAAAACCTAAAACAAAATAGTTTTTAGAGAAATAAGACGGGAGCCATTGCTCGAAAATACTAGACTGCATCTGCCTCAATACTTTTGAGTTAGAGATCCGGAAAAAAGATGCTGTAAATGAGTATCAGAAAAGTATCAGAATTCATAGAGCCAGAAAGCATTGAAGCAAAATTTCAGCCAGGTAAATAACATTTTGAAAGGAGAGCTCAGAAAAAAGCAACTACCACCATACTTTTTTTTTTTTTATGATAGAGTCACTTTAAGGACTTTGAAACTGTTTACCTTACTGTAATGGCATTATGAAGACCTAGAGCCATAGGGAGGCTTGTTCCAGAGAATATTGCTTCTGTCTATCAAACAGGTAACCTGTCCAAAGGAATCTCTTATCTGACAAATAACGGCAGCTGACATTTTCCCACGATGCACCCGGTTATCTCCTTCAAAGTGGAAAACAGCAATGAACTTACATTGGAAAATTGTCCAGAAAGAGTGCTTGGGGTGTAATGATAAGTGGCGGAGCCCATGCATTTCAATATATCTGAAATAGATCAAGGATTTTACATGTTGTGCCACAAAAGCAATTTGTGAGGAGACTGCTCCACCAGCATGTATGTCACGGGGAAACAGTCGATTGCTTCCTACGAGCCTCAGTCAAGGCACATGGGATGATAAGAAAAGCACGTCTTTCTTTCCAAATAAAACCCGGAGTGGTTGCATTTATTTCCTTGTAATACAATGTTTGTACGGGGTAAATAAACAGCAATCCTAGCTAAACAACTAAAAACTCTATAGAAGAAAAAAAAAAGAGCAAACCTCCATTTCTAAGATGCACAGCAGAGCCATAAGACGCCTACAGTGGTCAAGGCGATGGAAATTTAATTATAAAAAAAAAGCTAGTCACATATCTATATAGGGGTGGGGGCAGCCGTGGGAGAATTATAACTCCACAGAGGCACCGACCCTATGAAATACAAAATTCAAACTAAATACAAAGTGGAGTGGGACTTTGAGTGTCCCTCAGGTGGGGTTGAAATAACAACCTATACCACAGATTAAAAATGTAGAAAACGTTATTCACCATCCATGGCTGGAAACCTTAAAAACAATTTACAATCTGAAATAGACTTTTCTTTTTCTTTTGGTCCAGGGTGTGCAGATCCTGGTAAAGAGTATTTGAAATATGGCCCACGTGTTTCGTGGGTGACCTCTGCTTCATCAGGGCCTTTAAAATAGCACAAGAAATATATATACAGACAGTCCCCGAGTTACGAACTTGTTAGGGACTGCCGGTTTGTTCTTAAGTCGAATATGTTCGGAGGTCGGAGGCACATGCGCAGAACGGCAGAGACGTCATTTTCCGATGATTTCCGTTGTTCTGTCAAGTAGCCGAGCATGCGCAGACGTCGTTTTCCGATGTTTTCCGATGTGCCGCCTCCCGTTCCTAAGTAAGAGTCTTTCGCAAGTTGGATGTTCGTAACTCGGGGACTGCCTGTATAAGTATTACAATATTGAGTGGTTATACTATTACAATATAGAGTAGTTGAGAAATACAGTGCCAACAACATTTACAAAATAATGTTTAGTGAACATTAACGTTGCAGATACAGTATATGAAAAATTGCATTTTATATATCATAAAAGTATTGGGGCGTTTGTAATTGCCCACTAATGAAGCTCCAACGTATCAGCCTAGAGGTTTGACTAAAAACGTGCAGCTACATAGCATTTTGTCTGATGTTCAGCTATGTCTCAGGAATGCAAGACTGATTGAAAGAATAAAAAGAATTACATATATGTCTGGATACTAGATTCAATCATCATGGATAGTAGGGTTCAATTCATCCATTACCTTCAGATTATGCAGTTTGTATATCGGTCCAGGAGGGGCAATAGTCACATATCTACATACTGATCTGATGTCTAGAGAATCTCAATCTAAATTGAAATTCTGACCAATTTTCCGTTATTCAGAAATTCGTTTGTATCTGATTCTCCAAATTACAATAGTAAGGAACTTACACAAATCCGAAATAACAAAACACTTTTGGACAAAATTCGAATAGTTTTCAAATTTAATTTGAATTGTTTACAAATTGGAATCGCTTGCAAATCGAATTTGAATTTGCATTTGTGAAGGGAGTAAAATAGAATAGAAAATAAAGGAATATAATAGAAAAAAATACAATAGATAAGACAATAAACAAATAGATTATAATAGAGTAAAACAGAACAGATTACAAAATAAAAAAAATATGGAAAAAATAGAATAGAAAATAAAGGAATGGCATAGAAAATAAAAGAACAGAATATAAAAGAATAGAGTAAAACAGAACAAAATAGAATAGAAAATAAAAGAACAGAATAAAATAGAATAGAAAATAAAGGAAGAGAATAGAATAGAATAAAATAGAAATAATATAATCATCTTCTGAAATTCCCATTTCAAATAGAATACATTTGAATTTGAATACAATAGAAAATAATAAAATAGAAAAAAGAAGAATAGAATAGAAAAAAAGAATAGAATAAAATAGAAAGAATATAACCATCTTTCAAAATTCAAATTTTATATAGAATAAAATTCTAATTCAAATAGGATAGAAAAGAATACAAAATAAAATAATAAAAGAGAAAATAATAGAATAGAACAAACAATAGAAAAGAATACAATAGAATTGAAAGAATATAACAATATAACTGTTTTCTGAAATTCGAATAGAATGAATTTGAATTTGAATAGAATATAAAAGTATAGAATATAATAGAAAATAAAAGAATAGAACAGAAAATAAAGGAATAGAATAGAAAAAAACAATAGCATAGAAATAATATAGCCATCTTCCAAAATTAGAGTTTGATTTGAATGGGATTTGATTCAAATTCAAATGCAATTCAAATGCAATTTGATTTAGAATTGTTTTGAATTTGAATAAACAAAACGAATTCCGAAAATTAGTTAACCACTTCCCTCCCGGCCTATAGGGCCGATCGGTGGTTCTGTTATCCTGACTGGGCGTCATATAACGTCCAGCAGGATAACATGGCGGCACGCGATGGCGGCTTCCCGATGATGCTCGGGGATGGCGGGTCAGGAACCCGCAATCTGGGCTTGCAGACCCTCCTTCCCAGTGCAGGGGGTGGCGGGCCACATCAGAGGACACTGCGGGCCACAGCAGTTGGGCACCCATGACCTACAGCCTCACATGAACATTCCCATGAAAGTGGAATTACCCTTTAATTCAAGTTGTCAAAACCATAAGGTGAGTTTATCATCATTGGGGTGGACCTTGCAATGTTTTGACACTGGTGGCACTGATTTCTTTATATTGTTTTTGGAGACAGTTTATGTGAACTGCACATGCTGTATCTTTATGTGATGAATGGATTATTTTGTGGTATATTTATGTGAATTTCACACTTGAGTGTTTTTACATATAATTCATATTTATTTATTTAAAGCACATATAATTATTATTTTTTATTTTTTTAACAATACCTGGTATTGCCTAAAAAAATCTGATGATTTAAAACACTGTAATCCCATAACACCACAAATCATTCCAATGCAGGTAAACAGCAGCTGCTTAGTTCAATAACTGCAGGGCTCAGATCCCCTTCCAAAAATCGAATGCAGACTCTGTATTTCATCCAAATTCTGTGCACAAGTACTCATCTGCATTTTGACGCTTCACGTGACTAGTGTAAATCCAAGGAAAATATGACTTTGCTTTTTAATCAAAACTGGGTCTTTTTCAAGTTAGTTTCAAGTTATAGAGAACCTTTCAAATGAGCACACAGACAGTAAAAAACATAGATATTTAGTAGAGTAGATGGGGTTCTAGATGTTCTGTCAATTCTAGTGTCCTCTGTGTCTTCCTGTGCCCATGGCACCCATTCCCCTCATTCCTTGTCCTTGTCACTCTCCAATTGGGATGCAAATGGCAATAAAAACTCAACGGAAGTTCTTACTCTAGTTCTATTAAAAACGAAATAAAGGCCTTCCGGTTCCGGCGCCACATGAGGAGGAGGTGAGCAGCTCCAGCTCCCGCACAGCTCCTCACAAAATCGGCACTTAAGCCAGTCACAGCACCGGGGAAACCCCCACCGCCTCCGCTCCATCCCAGGCAGGCATGGATCGCTTCGTGGAGCGATCATACGCTCGGGCGCTGTCCTCTCCCCCCTCCACAGCTCCGCCGGCGGGAGACATAGCGGCCGAAGCGGCCAAGTTGGCGGCCGCTCCGGACTTAACAGAGCGGCCTCAGCAACAGCCACAACCTCCCCCTGCCCCAGCTGTGACAGAAACCGACCCCACATCCCCTGCCAACATTGCCCAGGCTGTAGTTCAACTACTGGGGCCATCTCTTACAGCCACTGTGGACGCAGCGGTGCACAGAGGGCTGGAACAGCTGCACATAGAACTCCAAGCTCAGGCCCAGCGCATCACCCAGGTGGAGGAAAGGATTTCAATAATAGAAGATGATTGCACTGCCTCATCTGCAGCACTTGCACGCATAAATGCTTCACAGAGAGACATATCGGACAAACTGGACGATTTAGAAAATCGCTCAAGAAGAAACAATCTGCGCATCATTGGCCTGCCAGAGTCGATCCCAGCCTCCCACCTTACAAACATTTGTGCGAAAACCATCCCAGAGCAACTTGGCCTCCGCATACCGTGCACGGTTGAACGAGCACACCGTATGGGTCAATATTCTGACACACGCGCTAAACCTCGGCATGTGATAGTGAAATACTTAAACTACGCCTACAAAAACGCCATAATGCAAAAATTTCGTCGCACGCGCTTACTGGTGGTAGATGGCACGAAACTGCTACTCTTCACGGACTATTCCATAGAGGTAATGAAACAACGCAAGGCATTCTCCTCGGTATGCTCCACTCTGCACCACAATCAGATCCGATTCTCCCTAGCCTATCCAGCTGTCCTCCGCGTTCAAACATCTGAAGGGGAGCAACTCACCTTTCATACACCTGAAGAGGCGGAGACCTACCTAACCAACAGAAGCTCCGAAATGGAACACAGTGCCGCGGCAGAGGGAACACCATCGTCATCTTCACAGCATGCGTATGGACCCCCTAAGCACCCCCGAAGCCCGACCAAACCTCCATATAAGCGCAGCCGCTTCACCAACCAAGAAGATCGCTCTGGGAATCGTTGAAGGAACTGACGGAGGACTCCACATCATCACCCTTTCCCACATCGTCATCTTAGGATGGGTAGTATCAACCCATCTTATACTTTTTCTTTTTTTTTTTTTTCCTTACAATTTTTTATCGTTAAGATGAGGATGCTTGTGATGTCTTTACAAACTGCCGTACATGCTCTCTATAGAGCACTAACCCTTCCAACCTGTAGCTGAAAGCTACGTAGTTAAGAATTATACAGTTATAATGTTATAGTCATGTTAATCAATAACAGCCATAGTCCCCCACTACCTGGGAAACCTTCCTTTTCAAGGACACTTGCAATGTTATGTTTACTTGTATTTTCTATTTTATGGTCTACTTAAGCCTAATCTTAAGAGGGGGGCTCTCCCCTGTGCTCAGCGCCATTGATTAATTTAAACATGCACTACCTCCTCAGGGGACCCCCCCCCAGACCACCCTCCCTTCCTATCCTGCACCCCCCCTCCCTATTCCCCTTTCCTCTCCCCTACCTTCCCTATCCCCACCCCCCGTTGCTACCACCCTGCCCCTAAGTGAGGAGCTGGCAATCAATGGGAGCTACGCTAACTAGATAGGTGAGACCTCATGTGGAAAAAAGAGAAGTCCACAACTCAAGTTATGTATTTCCTTATACGATATACTGCCTTATTAATGTTTACAACTTATTGTTGCTTAGAGAAGTTCAAGTTCATGTTTGCCAACCTAGTTCATATGTCTTCAGGGGTTCTGAGGCGCTTTGGCGACTCCCAGGAGGTAGATAACACATCTACTCAGGGGCTTCTATGCAAGCTCCTAAACCAAAACACTTTCAAATACCGAGTATGTCACAGTCTGCACTTGGGAGTCACCTAAAGTTTGTCTCGTGGCATGTTAAGGGGTTGCGTTCCCCTAACAAACGTATGTCCATCCTCAGACACCTGCGGCATCTCCGGGCTGATGTGGCTCTACTTCAGGAGACGCATCTGGCTGCAGACGATATGCAACGTCTTCGCAGATTGTGGGTGGGCTCTGTTTATGGTTCACCAGCAGTGGGCCGTAAAGCAGGTGTTGTTATCCTTCTGCATAAAAATCTACAGCACAAAGTCAGAGATGTCAAGGTTGACTCGGAGGGAAGAAAAATAACTCTACATCTGACTATAGATGACAAACACATAGCACTTACTAACATTTATGCTCCCAACTCCCCTGACACCTCCTTCTTCCAAGATTTAGTGAAATGGGTGCTAACTACACCAGAGACGCTACACCTATTGGGTGGGGACTTTAATTCAGTCATGTCCCCCCTAGCTGATCGCACAGGCCCCCCTACACATAGAACACACACCCGTACCCCCTCATCATCTGCAGCCACCCTACTGTCACAAGCCATCGCCTCCATGCAATTTGTGGATGTCTGGCGCTTAATGCACCCAACAGAACGGGAATACTCCTTCTTTTCACCCCCGCACAATACGTTTTCACGTATAGACTATTTTTTTGCCTCCCCGGCCCTAAGCTCCATAATCAGTGCACCAGACATACAAGACGCAGTGATTTCAGACCACAGCCCAATCGTGATTCATCTCACCCAAACAGCTCGCTCATCCCCCTCCCCTACTTGACGCTTCCCTTCCTATTTAGCTGACAATGAGGACTTTCAACATACACTATACTGCGCCTGGGAGGAATACATCTCCACTAATGGAGCTCACATTACAGATCCTAACCTATTCTGGGAAGCAGGCAAGGCCTTCTTAAGAGGTAAAATAATTTCATACACAACCCAGTTCAAAAAAAAAGCCAAGCAACAGTATAGTAAATCAAGCGAAACCCTACGCCTGGCTCATGAGCAGCTCACAATAAACCGCACCATAGAAAACATACAAAAATGGAGACAGGCCAAAAGCACCTTTGACCTATGGGCAGAACAGCATGAAGCGCCCAAAACATCATACTCTCAGTTACATTTTCATAGATTTGGAAACAAGGCTGGTAGGCTCCTGGCCAAGATGTGATCAGGCCCCAGACGTCCCACCCGTATCTCAGCTCTTAGAGCTAAGACAGGCTCTATGATCACCTCCCCAGCTGAAATTAGCAACCTACTCGTGGAATATTATACCAATCTATACAAAGCTGACCCGACTGACTTGCCTACCACTGACTTACTGCTCGACAAAATACGTTTACCCAAACTCCACCACACACTATTAGAGACGATTAATGCCCCCATCACTGTTGATGATATTCGATTCACGATCAAAAACATGGCCTCGGCCAAAGCCCCGGGACCCGACAGATATGCCGCTGAATTCTATAAAATGACCAAAGAATTTATCCCTGATACTTTAAAACATGTTTACGCAGCTATGTGGGACGGAGGGCCCTATCTTCCTACGGGAACACAGGCCCACATCAAGTTAATCTCTAAGAAAGGGAAAGACCCCCTACTACCGGGCTCATACCGGCCGATATCATTAATAAATGTTGATGTCAAAATCCTATCCAAAATAATTGCGTCACGGCTAGCTCCCCTACTGCCATCTTTATTACACCCAGCCCAATCTGGCTTTGTTTCGGGCAGATCGGCCACCCTAAACATTCGCAAAGTGTTAATGGCTCTAGAATACGCCAAAACTCACCCTAACCAAGACATTGCCATCATGTCATTAGACGCGGAAAAGGCCTTATACAACATCAGTTTCTCTTGGTTCTTTAGAGTGATGACACAATTTGGATTCTCAGGACCGATTATGCGATTCCTGCTACAAATGTACGCATCCCCTACCGCACGTCTAGTCACCCCTGACTTTATCTCGGACACGATTCCATTAACGAAAGGAACGAGACAGGGGTGCCCCCTGTCTCCACCCCTGTTCAATCTAGCAATCGAACCCCTGTCCAGAATACTAAATTCAGCTGATGGAATCAGTGGCATCACTCTGGAGAACCACACTCTTCGTTCGGCACTATTCGCAGACGACATACTGCTATTCTCCACCGACCCTATAACAGACTTTGACAGACTCAAACGACTTTTTTCAGACTTCAGACTTTGCTCGGGATTCAGAATCAATTTTGATAAAAGTGAGATCCTACCATTACACCCCCATCTCTCCAGTAAATGGAAACACCTATCCCCCCTGGCCATAGCCAACCAACATATTACATACCTGGGCATTAAAATAGGACGTGAACCATCCTCTTTATATTCTTTGAATTACCCCCCTTTGATAACCAAAATTGTGAAGGAGTTGGAGGCTTGGGGGTCCCTACCTCTCTCGCTCTTTGGGAGATGCCACCTTTTCAAAATGGTGTCCTTTGCGCGCCTGCTCTACCCAATGCAGACCATACCTCTTCTAATTAAACATTCAGACATCCAAAAACTCCAAAAGGCCCTAACTACCTTTGTATGGTCTCACAAAAAACCTTGCATAGCGCTACAGAAATTATGTCTCCCGAAGGGCGAGGGTGGGGCGGGACTGCCCAATATGCGTTTTTACAACCTGGCATGTTTACTTAGACAGGGCTTAGACTGGCTAACTGGTTGTTCTAAATATTCCAACCTATACTTAGAAGAGGCTATGGTACACCCATATACCCTCTCGGCCATCCTCCATTCTAATCCCAATACATTACCCCCCCACCTCAAAACAAGTCTAATAATTAAGGATACGGTCGTTGCATGGACAGAAGTAAGAAAATTGCTCAAAGTGCCATCCAACATCTCCAAATACCTCAAAATACAAGGCAACCCTATGTTCCTTCCATCTATCATCCACAAAGCTTTTGGCCAATGGAAACTTAAAGGCCTCACAGATGTCTCCTCTTTTTATCTCAACAAGCCGGGCAAATTCAAACCGTTTCATACCCTGATGCGGGAATATTCCCTACCACCAACACATGCTTTCTTTTATCACCAACTCATCAATTATCTCAAATCATGCTCTGGTCCTAATACTAACCCACTTGAAACATCCTGCATTGATACTCTCATCAAAAGCAATAACTACTCCATCTCCAATATTTACTCCTGTCTCATACAACATCAAACACGGAAGTACGCCCTCAAACCCTTTCAAAAATGGTCACACGTCTTAGACGACGAATCTCTGCCAGAAAAAATTCTTGAGGGGTACAAGACAGTCCGCAACCTTACTGCTTCTGAATCTTGGAGGGAAACACAATTCAAGATCATTCACAGAGCTTATTTCCCTTTCCGCTACAACAAGAAGGACCCCACCCAAGCCCAATGTTCCTGGTGCAACATACCTCGCCCCACGTTACTACACAGACTCTGGGACTGCAACAAGATTGATGCTTACTGGACTAAGGTGATCACCTACATCAACGAGGTCCACAAAATTCAGTGCACAAAGGACCGCTTACTATGCCTGTTCAGCATACCCCCTTCACCCTCATCGCCAACGAAGGTCCCACAAAATATTCCACATTGGGCTCACCTCTGTCTTCTAGTGGCTCGCAGGACTATCATGTCTCACTGGATATCAGCTACCCCTCCTACCCTAACAACGTTTAAAAAAGCCTTGGCATCACTTTTCAATCTAGAAAGGCTGGACATCATCACCCTTAATTTCCGATCAACTTCCCGTTTTTTCAAAAGATGGAGGAAATACATTGAAGCTACATTCGCTCCGCAGGCACTGATCGAAATAATGAACCCATTTCGATATACGAAATGGTACTTGACAAAAGATGTCACCAATTCTCTAGGCCGACTCAAAATACCCCCCACCCCAGATTCCTTTATTTTTAACCCACCGTAGTTTATCCATAAATTCATTGTGCCCCTTGGCATCCACCCTCTCAAGCTTAGTCAGACGCTGCCTCCACTCCTGAAGGTATTTAGATGTTAAGATTTTATATGTCGAGCAAAGTTTCACCCCATAAGGTTGATGAGATGGCAAACATGAACTCCCCTATCTTCCCTTTCCCCTAATTTTTCTTTTTCTTTTTTTTATCTCTCTGTTACTTCTCTTTTGATCTAACTGATATGACAAGATTGTATTTCAACTACTATGAGAAGTCATTCAACTGTATAGATTGTAACGATTAATACTCTGTAACTTTTGTAACACTAACTCTTATACTTTTGTATGCCATAAAACCCAATAAATATTTTTCAAAAAAAAAAAAAAAAAAACGAAATAAAATTAAATACAAAACTCCAAAAACAATAACTTTTTTTTATTACACTAAATATTCACTGCATTCTGCTTGAGTGCCCAGCACACTTTTTAGTAGACTATGTTACTGTCTGATTTGCCTATAGGCTGAACAGAAAAGAAAAAAATGTAAAGATTCCTCTATCCAGACTGCACAGCGTGGATGGATAAATCTCCAGTTACAGCTAATGTATTTTGATTCATTTTTCAATCAAAGGATGTTGTTACTGAGGCAGTAGACAGGGCCAGCCAGGGCTGGTTCCTGATGGACGGGCTAAAATTTGAACAGCATATGGCCAGCTTTTAGCTCACCATACATTAGTAGAACAATTCAAAGTATAAAATTCATAAACTTAATTGGAAATATAATTTCTATTTAGTTTATGTATTTTGTATCTTGAACTGTTATGTTCTACCTTTTCAGCTCAATACCTGAAGAAGCAGGGTGCTCCCGTGAAACGTGTTGAGACTAAGCAAGCTTGCCTACCCATGGAGGACATCTTATTCATTATTCTGTTTTCCATTGTGAATTTACTGTTATTCTGACATGTTTGGTGTCTGTAATTCTATGGGAGGTATCTGAAGGAGGTTGATTTTACAATATACTGCTCTGTTTTTGATCTTGAGTTATTTTTTACATGCTGGAATAATAAAATGTAATGATTTTATATTTGTTTCATTTTAGATTTGTGTTGTTGGCACCTAGTCCATCTTGTGTTTTACATTTTACTAATAGGATTTGGTGGCTTTGGCAATCCTTTGACCTTGTTGTACCCTATGAAGTAGACATGTGCACTGCCAAAATATTTGTTTGTTTTCGTTTCATTCCTTTATTTTTTTTTTCAGATTTTCGGGTCATTCGTTATGATCGCAATTCGTAAATTCGTACATTCATAAATTTGTACATTCGTACATTCGTAAATTCTAAAATTCGTATATTCGTAAATTCGTACATTTCTAAATTAGAAAATTTGGAAATTTGTAACTTCAAAATTTGAAAATCCAAAAACCCGAAAATTCGAAAATCTGAAATAGTAGCTAACTATTAAATTATAGGTATCCTAATTTCCTTTCAAATTTGGCTGTTAGTGAACGTAACAAATACGAATTTATTCGAAGTTACAAATTATCCAAAATAATGAATGCTGCATCTATGGAACTGAAAAAATGAATAATAAATAATAATAAAACGTTTTTATTATTATTATTATTATTGTTATTTATTATTATTAATTCATTATATTCCATTCATTTGGATATGGCATTCGTTATTTCGGATAATTTGTAACTTCGGATAAATTAGAATGTGTTACGTTCTAACAGCCAAATTTGAAAGGAAATTACAATACCTATAATTCAATGGTTAGTAATAGTTAAGTAATTATTAGTTAATTATTATTTCAGATTTCCGAATTTCCGAATTTACAAATTTATGAATTCACTAATTTACTAATTTACAAATTTACTATTTACGAATGTACGAATTTACGAATGTACAAATGTACGCATTTACGAATGTACGAATGTACGAATTTATGAATGTACAAATTTACGAATGTATGAATTTATGAATGAACGAATTTTAGAATATTTGAATTTACGAATATTCGGAAAAATTAAATTAAATGGGTTTTCGTTAATTCGGATATTTCCAAATTAATGAATTTGTCAAAATTCGTTTTAAAATGAATTTGTAACACAACGAATTGCAGATGTCTACTATCAAGCTATTGATTATACTGAGAATGTGTCAGGTCACCTAGAGGCTGGGTGACAGATGCACACCATTGGGATCAGGAGTGCACCACAAGGCAGTGGACCCTACGGCTGACTGCTGTGGATGGGAGTCCGGGTGGTAAGGGAGGCAGGGCCGCTGGGACACCAACACTGATCCCACCGGGGCTAGAGCGTAGGATTCCCTGGGGCGCGGAGTCTAAGAGCCAGCAGGTGTTCACCAGAGCCTCCAGTGGTGAGGATGGACAGGGCTGCAACTGGCTGAAGGTCGCGGCCCCCAGGGTCCCCAGCTCACACCCACAGTAGGCAACAGGAGGATAGGGATAGTAAAGGAATAAGCCAAGGTCAGGGCCACAAGCAGACAAGGACAACAGAGTTTGCACCAAGGTTCAGAGTCACAGGCAAACAGGGATAGTCGGGGACACGCCAGAGGTCAAGGTCACGAGCAGACAGGAATAGTAGAGAACACGCCAAAGTCGGTAACAGAAATAAACGTAGAGCACACGGCAGGCAGGAACAGGAAGCCAAACACACAAAGGTTGATCAGCAGGGCTGACCTGCAGTGCAGAGGTTAATATAGAGTTCTCTGATAGGAGCTGGGGTGGAGCCATGCTAGAGGAGAGTTAATAAAAGCAGTCAGGTGAGAGACAGCTGGTCTTTGGAGATAAACACATGGAAACAGGTAAGCTGACAAACGGACTCTATTGCATAACCATGACAGAATGTTTGTACGAATATTGATAAGGCTTCATGTACACCGGACGTTGTTCAACCTCTCCTGAACGATTTAACTTGACAGCTAGAAACCGGTATCTAAAAACGGCCGTTTAGCCACGTTTACATGCCCCTTTTTGCCGTGTTTGCGTCTAGAAACGTTTACTTTAAAATGAAAAACGCCTGTAAACGAAACGCTGCTAAATCCGAGTTACCGTGTTTAGCAGCGTTTACAAGCTGTTACAGGCATTTTGCATTTCAAATGCCTCTGAAAATCCGTCTGAACCCATTTTTTTATGTTCCAAAAAAAGCTTCTAAACTCAACTGCCTAGAAACAACTATAAAAGACCCTGTGTACATTTACTGATAAGATAACATAGAGGAGAATTCAGGGGCAGCTGAATAAAATGCCCAACTGCTCCTAAATGTCCATTTACCAGCAGCTGGGTACATGAAGCCTTATGCCCCGTACACACAGTCGGATTTTCCAATGGAAAATGTTCTATGGGAGCTTGTTGTCGAAAATTCTGACCGTGTGTAGGCTCCATGGGACATTTTCCATTAGAACTTCCTTCACATAAAATTTGAGATCTGGATCTCAAATTTTTGGAAAACAAAATCTGTTGTCGTAAATTTGGATCGTGTGTACACAATTCCGACACACAAAGTTCCACGCATGCTCGGAATCAAGCAGAAGAGCTGCACTGGCTATTGAACTTTATTTTGCTTGGCTCGTCGTACGTGTTGTACGTCCCTGCGTTCTTGACATTCAGAATTTCCGACAAGATTTGTGTGACCGTGTGTATGCAAGACAAGTTTGAGCCAACATCCATCAGAAAAAATCCATGGATTTTGTTGTCGGAATGTCCGATCGTGTGTACGCGGCATTAGAATGTTAGTTTAAAACTCTACTAGTGTATAGCTAACTTTAGGAACACATGACATTTCCCCTGCCTTCCAATTATTAGGTCCAAGTGTTGTGACATGAGAGCAAGTTTACATTTTTTTAAAAGGTTAATGGCTCTGGGGTTTCCACCACCAGATCAGTTAATGGGAGCATGGAGATGTAAGTGAAGGAATTTTAGGATGCTACAAAGCATGAGTTACTTCTGTAAGGTTTTCTACAAATGTTTTTGTAAATGCTAAAGTGGACCTACCATCATATATATTTTTTGGCAAATGCACACATTTTAACTAATGTGTAAATGCAGTACTTTCAGGTATCTATTCACTCGCAAAGTACTCCTTCTGACAATTAAGTTACATTATATAAATAATAATGTGTGCTGGTGCCTTATAATGTCATGCCT
This sequence comes from Aquarana catesbeiana, assembly GCF_042186555.1. Classification (NCBI taxonomy): domain Eukaryota; kingdom Metazoa; phylum Chordata; class Amphibia; order Anura; family Ranidae; genus Aquarana; species Aquarana catesbeiana. The sequence goes on from NC_133331.1 coordinate 34,810,303, forward strand.
TCGTCCCCTATTTGCACATACAAAGAACTAAAAACATTTTTTATGGGACTTTAAATGAGGTAACACATTTGCATAAAAAGATTTGAGCAATAGATGAAAATCTTTTACATAGGAGGAAGGGGTCCAGATCCTCTTCCTGTGGGACCTGAAATCGTGTCTGGGATGATTGCTCACTCATACATGTCAGCACCTGGTACTGCTGTTCGGTTTTTCAATTGGGATGCCATGTCTTCCCTCCACAAGTCTTGAGCCAGACACCATTTGGAGGTGTTATCTTAGATTGCTATATAGCTGATTTGTTTCACAATAGCATCTGCACTTGAAGAAGTGAGAGTATTGTCACGAAATGTGTTGGGCTAATATATATTATAAATCTGTTTCCTGTTTTAAAAAATGTTCTTATGTAAAAGGTTTTCATCTATTGCTCAATAAATCATTTTATGGAAAGGTTGTACCTCATTTAAAGTCCCATGAAAAGGTTTTTAGTTCTTTATAAAAAAAAGTTACATTACTGGAGCTCAATGAATGTGTTTTAATGATAAAAGCCATGGCTTTAAAAAAAATGTTATATATATATATATATATATATATATATATATATATATATATATATATATATACACACACACACACACACACACAGTATCTCACAAAAGTGAGTACACCAGTCACATTTCTGTAAATATTTTATTACATCTTTTCATGTGACAACATTGAAGAAATGACACTTTGCTACAATGTAAAGTAGTGAGTATACAGCTTGTATAACAGTGTGAACTTGCCGTCCCCTCAAAATAACTCAACACACAGCCATTAATGTCTAAACCGCTGGCCACAAAAGTGAACAGGCCTCGCCATGGTCGACCAAAGAAGTTGAGTGCACGTACTCAGCGTCATATCCAGAGGTTGTCTTTGGGAAATAGACATATGAGTGCTGCCAGCATTGCTGCAAAGGTTGAAGGGGTGGGGGGTCAGCCTGTCAGTGCTCAGACCATACGCCGCACACTGCATCCAATTGGTCTGCATTGCTGTCGTCTTAGAAGGAAGCCTCTTCTAAAGATAATGCACAAGAAAGCCTGCAAACAGTTTGCTGAAGACAAGCAGACTAAGGACATGGATTACTGGAACCATGTTCTGTGGTCTGATGAGACCAAGATAAACTTATTTGGTTCATATGGTGTCAAGCGTGTGTGGTGGCAACCAGGTGAGGAGTACAAAGACAAGTGTGTCTTGCCTACAGTAAAGCATGGTGGTGGGGGTATCATGGTCTGGGGCTGCATGAGTGCTGCCGGCACTGGGGAGCTACAGTTCATTGAGGGAACCATGAATGCCAACATGTACTGTGACATACTGAAGCAGAGCATGATCCCCTCCCTTCGGAGACTGGGCTGCAGGGCAGTATTCCAACATGATAACAACCCCAAACACACCTCCAAGATGACCACCACCTTGCTAAAGAAGCTGAGGGTAAAGGTGATGGACTGGCCAAGCATGTTTCCAGACCTAAACCCTATTGAACATCTGTGGGGCATCCTCAAACGGAAAGTAGAGGAGCGCAAGGTCTCTAACATCCACCAGCTCTGTGATGTCGTCATGGAGGAGTGGAAGAGGACTCCAGTGGCAACCTGTGAAGCTCTGGTGAACTCCATGCCCAAGAGGGTTAAGGCAGTGCTGGAAAATAATGGTGGCCACACAAAATATTGACACTTTTGTCCCAATTTGGACATTTTCACTTAGGGGTGTACTTACTTTTGTTGCCAGCGATTTAGACATTAATGGCTGTGTGTTGAGTTGTTTTGAGGGGACAGCAAATTTACGCTATTATACAAGCTGTACACTCACTACTTTACATTGTAGCAAAGTATCATTTCTTCAGTGTTGTCACATTAAAAGATATAATAAAATATTTACAAAAAATGTGAGGGGTGTACTCACTTTTGGGAGATACTATATATATATATATATAGTTGCAGTATTTTGGGACTCATGTCAGGAAATTATTTATCTTGACTTGTAAAGTTACTTGAATGTGCAACAAACTATGCAGTGACAAACATTGTTTGTTGGGGTCTGCAAAGCAAGTACAATTTAGGGTCCCATTCATCACTAGTTCCCTAATTGTATGCAAGACCTTTGTTATGGTGTCTGTCTATCGGTCTCCACTAAAATCCTGGGGCACAGAGATTGGTACCTCACTGATACAAGTTACTTTGTTTTGATGTTATCAGTGCGCTCATTCCATAACCTTTTAAGATTTTAGCCCAGCAAAAATTGCAAATTTAATTACAGGTGGAACCTGGTGGGCTGATTCAGACCCTAGCTTCTTACATGATTTTAATGCTTCCACAACAAGCTCTCCAAGCAATAGTTCCTGTCTGCTGTCAAGGGGCACAATAACACTCTGTGTTGCCAGAGGCAGCAACCAACAGCAGGAAGGACAGAGGCTAAAGTGGTGCAAGTCCTTAGATGGTCAAAGCAAATGATGGTAACAGAGTCAGGAGAATGATGTCCAGGTCATATGCATACAGAGACCAAGTTCCAGACAGGTAAATGGAGCAAAGACTGACAATAGAAAAGGTATTAGGCTGATGATTAGGCACAGACAAACTAAGTCTTAACACAGTCAGAACACATGCAGAAACAATTCAAGGCATGACCAGTCATCCAGAACTTAGAAGCAAACAGATCCCTATCCAGGAATTGGCTTGAAGCTGTGGCCTTGTAGTCCACTAATGAGGGGAGATAAAGGCAGGTGTGCACAGAGAAGATCTGAGTTGCAGTGCTAAATAACGAGCAGCAGATGGTAAAGGTTCAATGCTGATTGTTACATCCATCTGGGAGTTTTTCCTTTAGTGTGTTTCAGCTCCTACTGCTGCATTCTCCATCACATAAAATAAATTAAAACCCCAACAGGAATGCTTGGACCCTTCATAATGGCAACAGCATATCTGCAAACTCAAAAATGTCAGCATAGTGATATAAGAAACTGTCTGTTGGATCTACAAAAATCCAAATATAATGTACAATTTGTGTGGACTGTCTCTCTCAGCACAAGGACGCAAATGATAAACAAAAGGAAGGTTCCTTCTCTTCCAATCCTGACCACCAGGTTCTTATTCAAATTTGCCCAGGGACCCCCAATGAGCCTGCTGTGTTCCATTTGGCACCTGTGAAGGTGCATGACCCATTCAAGTGCAAGCCATGTATATGGTGCCCAACTACTCACCCGTCTTCTTGCCAAGCTTTTTAGAATCACTTTTTAATAGATTGTACTGATAATAAAAATGACCTGCTATTCTTAAAGATGCTAGATGCATTTCATTACCCTCTTAGACCTTTCCATCTGACACATCTGATGAAAGCCCTTTTTTCCATCTCTATTGCATTAACCTCTGTGACATGGATGAGGTTGTGTCAGACTCAGTGTTGCAGACTACATCTAAACTCTGCAGGACATCAGCAATAAGCGAGGTAATGGTCCAGTGCTACCACCGCTGATACCATCATGTTATAAAGCATGTCAGAACTATAATTGTATAGGTACTTGGCTGCTTGTACTCTGACAGCAGAAATATACTACTTGTCTTCGACCACTGCTATTTATTTCTCACAAAGAAACATTGTACATTTCCAAATATCATTTCAGCCTAAAGAGAAAACATTTCACCTTGTAAAAAAAAAAACTCTTTCTCTACATAACTTTCTACTTCTACTTATCTGATCATCAGTTCCATCAGGTATATCTATTTATATGGTAAATCTATTTCTAGATGAAATTGCACATGATTAAAGGCCAACTCTAAATCACATTTTTTTTATATATGTAGTTTTTGATAGAGTGTTAGTAGAGTTAGAACCTCTGTCAGGTTTTAAATTCTGCAGACAATCCATCCAACACCAGACCCTTGCTCCACCATTACCGTGTGGATAGCTAATGGTGACATCTTATGTAAAATATGCATGAAGAAAGCTGGCTTTCTCTTCATGGAAGGCTTTACATGCTGTGAACATTGGGGGATCGCCCCTCATTTTCTGTTCTAAACCTTTATCAGAGGTTCTAAACTTTCCAAACTCTACTAGAAGTCAGTGGGAGAAGGACTCCCTTACATTGGTGGTCAACGGGAAGAAGTCTCCTTCACATTGGGGGGTCAATGGGTAGATTGATCTTTATACTGGTGATCAGTGGGAAGAATACCCCTTTACAAGAAAAGTTAATTGGAAAGAATGCCCCTTATATTGACGGTCAGTGGGAAAAAAGATCATTACCTTGAATAGGATAATGCCCACAATACTGGTCAGTGGGAAAAATGACCCACTTACATTGGTCATCTGTTGAAAGCGTGCCCCTTACATTGGGGAATTCTTTCCACTGACCACCAATCTACAGAAAACCACAAAAAACATTGGTTTTAGTGGTTACGTTTGTGAAAGGAAAGAGGGAATTGAACTGGTCCCATACTGTTGGCTCTGTCAATTGATGTCAGCACCAGAACTATGCACACACTGCCAAATAATAATTCAATCCACCAATGCGCTCTGCTTAGGAAACCCTAAACAGCTTCTGGAGGAACCCTAGGATTCTGCAAATTTAAGGTTGAGAAAGGCTATCTATATGCACAGACTTTGAGGGGGGGGGGGGGGCAGGTTGTGGCCAATGGGAGTAGAAATGTCCTGCCATCAGTGGGAGTAAACCATACCTCGGGTTTGGTAATGTTGGGAGGACTAGTGCCCGTTGTTGGTATCAGAGAGAGGACTAGTGCTCCATCATTGGTATGAGTGGGAGGAAAAGTGCCTCATAAATACCCCACCATTGGTAATGGTGGGAGGAATAGTGCCCATCGTTGGTGTCATTGGATGGAATAGTGTTTTATTGTTGGTATCAGTGGGTAGAGAATAGCAAGTAATGTTGAGAAAAGTGGAAAAATATCACTGGATCCATAGGGTTCTCTCACTGGTATTGCTAACTTAAAGTTTTGGTGTTGAAGGTAATAATTTGTGTTTTGGGGGTCCAAGAATGCTCCCTTCATCAGTGTTTCACTGACAACAATGTGAATAGACTAGAAGTGGGCTGGAGCATTAATTATATTTTTTCTAGTGTGATTACAAGCACAGGCCTTGTCAGCAGATGGGTAGGCTACAAAACCAGCTGCTGGCAAGGTTTGCACTTATAATCACACTGGAAAAATACTATTAAAGATCCAGTTCACATCTAGTGTATTTACACTGTTGTCAATCAAGCTCCTTATGAAGAAGGCACTCTTGGACCCCCAGAATGCGTTGGATACTTTTTGGATTTTCCTCTTGGCTTTTATTGGAATAAAGTTGTATCTGCACGTCATAGCAGTGGTGTGGCCCTTCAATTTCAATTTTTGTTACAAAAGGCAAGCAAAGGGCAACAGGCTGCAGTTTGGAGCTGATCTTTATCACCAAGGATTAGTACCTGGAGAAGTATTTTGCCCAATTTAGACTTGAGTGGTAGGTTACCACATGCATGTTGATGTGCATTGCATTGTGCAGTAAAGTTGTGCTTTGTAATTAGGCAGTGTACAGAAAACACAAAATAATCTAATTGCTGAAAAACTACCTCCTGGTAAATTGTTGTTTAGGGGGGTTCAGTTCCACTTTAAGAAGAAGCTACTATGTCCAAAAAATCCAAGCCTGTGGATTTAAAGGTATTTTTATGTCTCTTCTACAATAAAAATCAAAGAGCATACACCACATGTTTGAATTCCTAACTTACTTTATGCGATTATTTCACTAAAGCAGAAAAGAAAGAGAAAACGTCTACTGAGGGAGAGTAAGGTGTGAATGGCTGTAGTGTTCTGAGGATCAGATATAAAAGGAAAGGAAACTACAAAGAAAACACTGGAAGGAGAGACAAAAGTTTGAATTAAGCCAACAAATCTCAAATCCCTCCGAGCCCGAGTATGCGTCATATCTGCCACATCCCAGCGTTGACATGGTGAAATGAGGACAAGACTGGAGGATGCTGAGAGTTATAATATGTATAAACCTTAATTTTTTTACCTTGTAAATGCCGTATAACCCAGATAAAGCTAATACAAAATTCAGTTCAAATTTAAAGAATAGTATAGCAATAGGGATGAGCCGAACACCCCCCTGTTCGGTTCGCACCAGAACATGCGAACAGGAAAAAAGTTCGTTCGAACATGCGAACACCGTTAAATTCTATGGGACATGAACATGAATAATCAAAAGTGCTAATTTTAAAGGCTTATATGCAAGTTATTGTCATAAAAAGTGTTTGGGGACCCGGGTCCTGCCCCAGGGGACATGTATCAATGCAAAAAAAAGTTTTAAAAACGGCCGTTTTTTCAGGAGCAGTGATTTTAATAATGCTTAAAGTCAAACAATAAAAGTGTAATATCCCTTTAAATTTCGTAGCTGGGGGGTGTCTATAGTATGCCTGTAAAGGGGCGCATGTTTCCCGTGTTTAGAACAGTCTGACAGCAAAATGACATTTCGAAGGAAAAAACCCATTTAAAACTACTCGCAGCTATTGCATTGCCAACAATACACATTGAAGTTCATTGATAAAAACAGCATGGGAATTCCCCACAGGGGTACCCCGAACCAAAATTAAAAAAAAAAAATGACGTGGGAGTCCCCCTAAATTCCATACCAGGCCCTTCAGGTCTGGTATGGATTTTAAGGGGAACCCCGCGCCAAAAAAAAAAAAAAATGGCGTGGGGTCCCCCCAAGAATCCATACCAGATCCTTATCCGAGCACGCAACCTGGCAGGCCGCAGGAAAAGAGGGGGGACTAGAGTGCGGCCCCCCCTCCTGAACCGTACCAGGCCACATGCCCTCAACATTGGGAGGGTGCTTTGGGGTAGCCCCCCAAAACACCTTGTCCCCATGTTGAGGACAAGGGCCTCATCCCCACAACCCTGGCCGGTGGTTGTGGGGGTCTGCAGGCAGGGGGCTTATCGGAATCTGGAAGCCCCGTTTAACAAGGGGACCCCCAGATCCCGCCCCCCCTGTGTGAAATGGTAAGGGGGTACTTACCCCTACCATTTCACTAAAAAACTGTCAAAAATGTTAAAAATTACAAGAGACAGTTTTTGACAATTCCTTTATTTAAATGCTTCTTCTTTCTTCTATCTTCCTTCATCTTCTTCTTCTGGTTCTTCTGGCTCTTCTGGTTCTTCCTCCGGCGTTCTCGTCCAGCATCTCCTCCACGGCGTCTTCTATCTTCTTCTCCACCGGGCCGCTCCGCACCCATGGCATGGGGGGAGGCTCCCGCTCTTCTCTTCATCTTCTTCATCTTCTCTTATTCTCTTCTTCTCTTCTTCATTTTTGTTCTCCGGGCCGCTCCGCACCCATGCTGGCATGGAGGGAGGCCCCCGCTGTGTGATGGCGTCTCCTCGTCTGACGGTTCTTAAATAACGGGGGGCGGGGCCACCCGGTGACCCCGCCCTCCTCTGACGCACGGTGACTTGACGAGACTTCCCTATGACGTCACGGGGAATGCCACAGGGAAGTCCCGTCATGTCCCGTGTGTCAGAGGGGGGCGGGGCATGCCGTTATTTAAGAACTGTCAGATGAGGAGACGCCGTCACACAGCGGGAGCCTCCCTCCATGCCAGCATGGATGCGGAGCGGCCCGGAGAAGAAAATGAAGAAGAGAAGAAGAGAAGAAGGAAGAAGAGAAGAAGATGAAGAAGAAGATGAAGAGAAGAGCGGGAGCCTCCCCCCATGCCATGGGTGCGGAGCGGCCCGAGGAGAAGAAGATAGAAGATGCCGCGGAGGAGATGCTGGACGAGAACGCCGGAGGAAGAACCAGAAGAACCAGAAGAAGAAGAAGATGAAGGAAGATAGAAGAAAGAAGAAGCATTTAAATAAAGGAATTGTCAAAAACTGTCTCTTGTCATTTTTAACATTTTTGACAGTTTTTTAGTGAAATGGTAGGGGTAAGTACCCCCTTACCATTTCACACAGGGGGGGGGGCCGGGATCTGGGGGTCCCCTTGTTAAAGGGGGCTTCCAGATTCCGATAAACCCCCCGCCCGCAGACCCCCACAACCACCGGCCAGGGTTGTGGGGATGAGGCCCTTGTCCTCATCAACATGGGGACAAGGTGTTTTGGGGGACTACCCCAAAGCTCCCTCCCAATGTTGAGGGCATGTGGCCTGGTACGGTTCAGGAGGGGGGGGCCGCACTCTTGTCCCCCCCTCTTTTCCTGCGGCCTGCCAGGTTGTGTGCTCAGATAAGGGTCTGGTATGGATTCTTGGGGGGACCCCACGCCGTTTTTTTTTTTTTTTGGTGCGGGGTTCCCCTTAAAATCCATACCAGACCTGAAGGGTCTGGTATGGAATTTAGGGGGAACCCCACATCATTTTTTTTTTAAATTTTGGCCGGGGTTCCCCTTAATATCCATACCAGACCTGAAGGGCCTGGTATGGAATTTAGGGGGACTCCCACATCATTTTTTTTTTATTTTGGTTCGGGGTTCCCCTGTGGGGAATTCCCATGCTGTTTTTATCAATGAACTTCTATGTGTATTGTCGGCAATGCAATAGCCGCGAGTAGTTTTAAATGGGTTTTTTCCTTCGAAATGTCATTTTGCTGTCAGACTGTTCTAAACACGGGAAACATGCGCCCCTTTACAGGCATACTATAGACACCCCCCAGCTACGAAATTTAAAGGGATATTACACTTTTATTGTTTGACTTTAAGCATTATTAAAATCACTGCTCCTGAAAAAACGGCCGTTTTTAAAACTTTTTTTTGCATTGATCCATGTCCCCTGGGGCAGGACCCAGGTCCCCAAACACTTTTTATGACAATAACTTGCATATAAGCCTTTAAAATTAGCACTTCTGATTTCTCCCATAGACTTTTAAAGGCTGTTCTGTGGCATTCGAATTTGCCGCGAACACCCCAAATTGTTCGCTGTTCGGCGAACTTGCGAACAGCCAATGTTCGAGTCGAACATGAGTTCGACTCGAACTCGAAGCTCATCCCTATATAGCAATGGTATTTCCATTTTTTTTTCTCTTTAAAGAGGAGTTCCGCCTGGGGAAAAAAAAATTTAAGTCAGCAGCTACAAATACTGTAGCTGCTGATTTTAATATATGGACACTTACCTATCCAGGGAGCCCGCAATGTCCTCACCCCAGCCGATTTTCGGATTGGTTGTCGGGTGCTGCCGCCTCCATTCATCGTAAGGGAAACCGGCAGTGAAGCCTTTCGGGTTCGCAGCCGGCTCCCTACTGTGCATGCGTGAAGCACGCTGTGCTTTCTAACTGGCCTAGCAGAGGAAGGAGGAGGGGGGCCGAACTTTCGAGGGACAGCGCCACAGAACAGTCTCTCGGAAATGGGCAAGGGTAACTGTCAAAAACAGGTACTCGTTCCCCCTTCCCCCCTGAAAGGTGCCAAATGTGGCACTGGAGGGGGGGAAGCAGATAAGCGAAAGTTCCACTTTTAGATGGAACTCCGCTTTAATTTTAGCCCCCCTTCATGCTTAGTATTGTGTCACTGTACTCACAATAACGCTCAATATTGTGTGCTCTAATATGTGCTGGCTAAACATAGACTCTTGATTTTAAGTTAGCAGCAACACATTACAACACACAAAAGAATTGTGCAAGAACCTTTTTTTCTTTTTCTTTTTTAGGGTGTATTCATCCTGGGCATGGTTGAGCCAAGCTGTGCCCCAGGTAGATTGTCCTTCCTCCCCTGCTGGCCTGCATACATGCTGTGCTAAATTATTATTATACAGAATTTATATAGTGCCAACAGTTTGCACAGCACTTTACAATCTGAAGAGAGACAATACAGCTATGTACAGTTACAGCACAATAAAATACAAGAGGGTTAAGCGGGCCCCGCTCATAAGAGCTTACAATCTAAAAGGGTAGGACAAGTGGTACAAAAGGTAATAACTGTGGGGGATTAGCTGATGAAGTGTGGAACAGTTTTTAGTTGGAGGCATGCTGGGCTTCCCTGAAGAGATTCGTTTTCATGGATCGCCTAAAGGTGGTCAGAGTAGGAGATAGCCAGATAGATTGAGGTAGAGAGTTCCAGAGGATGGGAGAGGCTCTGGAGAAGTCCTGGAGACAAGCATGGGAGGAGGAGACAAGAGAGCTAGAGAGCAGGTGGTCTTGGGAGGAGAGGGGAGGTCGGTTTGGGTGATATTTGGAGACAAGATTGGGGATGTAGCTTGGGGCAGAGTTGTGCATGGCATTGTATGTTGTTGTTAGTATTTGGAATTTAATTTGCTGGGCAATCAGAAGCCAGTGGAAGGATTGAAAGAGAGGGGTGGCAGGCACTGATATAGAGGGGTCCTTGGACTTGCTTACATCATCACCACTGCCAGCCAGACCACAGTGATCTCTCCTTCCATGCTTAGTGATCCACGGGGAGCTACAGTTCATTGAGGGAACCATGAATGCCAACATGTACTGTGACATACTGAAGCAGAGCATGATCCCCTCCCTTCGGAGACTGGGCTGCAGGGCAATATTCCAACATGATAACAACCCCAAACACACCTCCAAGATTACCGCTGCCTTGCTAAAGAAGCTAAAGGTAAAGGTGATGGACTGGCCAAGCATGTCTCCAGACCTAAACCCTATTGAGCATTTGTGGGGAATCCTCAAATGGAAGGTGGAGGAGCGCAAGGTCTATAACATCCACCAGATCCGTGATGTCGTCATGGAGAAGTGGAAGAGGACTCCAGTGGCATAGGGGTAAATTCAACCTTAAAGGCAACTCCACTTTCCTAATATATATATATATATATATATATATATATATATATATATATATATATATATATATATATATATATATATATATTACAAAACATAATATAGCATATACAATTGCTACACAAGCCATATTGTAATTTAATGTTAATAAAAATGACCTTCCTTTTCAATCTGCAGCTGCTGTAATAATCTGTAAAATTCAATGCAATGTTGCCACTCAGAGGAGGAGTATTGAAACAAAAAGCTTTTTTTTTAAGAGCAGAAAAAGGTTGGACTCTGCTACAAAATTAGTTAAAAATCCCTGAGATGTACATAGATCACCCAGAGGGGATTGTTTTTTTTTGTTTTTTTCTCAACAAAAGTAAAGTTATGCCGACCATAGCCTATAGGTACCAATCTTGGCCGGTTCAACAGGGATTAGCCAAGATTCAAACCATGTATGGGCAGGCTTAATATACCCAAATTGATCGATCTATCAATTTGGGTACAACCAGCCTGTCACATTTTACATGCTATTTTTGCTAGTGGCTATTATAGCCGCTAGCAGTAATCATTGTGTTTTCCTGGCAGGGATGGCTCCCCCCCACTCCACTGGGAGAACACAATGGCTCTGCAGGAGGGATTCCTGTGGTTGCAGAAAAGAAAATCACTCCATCTATGGCAGGCTTTACTCTTTATTCACCTACATTATTAAGTAAGCTGTTTGGTGTTCTCCTCCTGGTTTCATGCCTAACTACACTATATGTTAGAATGACCAAGTACATGTATTGAGAGTTAACCGATTCTCTATGTACATATTTAATAAGACAATAACAACTTATTGTGAACCCACAGCTATCTTTAGTGTTTCTTTATCAGTATTATACTTGTGTTTATTTTGATTTGTTATCTCTTTAATTTGTTTTCCCAGTATTTCAGCAGAGGACCTGATAATGTTTACTATGTGATGCAATTTTCTTTTTCAAAAAAATCAATACAAGGAACATTTACAAAAAGAAAAAGAAAAAAAACCTTGATAACATTAAAGTCACTGTGTCCACCTTCTATAATTTTATTTTACACAACTCTGTCTATTCCAGTTCATCAGCAATTTTTATTCAAGCAAACCAGTCACAATTCACATTTTTGAAATATCCCTAATACGTCTCCTAAGCTACTGTGTAATGTCCCATCTCTTTCCTCATTAATTTTTTTAATATAATAATCTGAACATAATTACAAACCTCTGCCCTCTACGTAGAAGTTGATTACATACAGTTACCATCTTGGCATCTTCTAAAACGTTGCACATGAGCCGAGCACAGGCGTACAGTATAACATCTGAGATTGAAAGGGTTGAAAATGTGTACATTCCCTACTTTATAAATTAACTTGGGGTCTCTTTATAAAGCAGAGAATGGGACTTTAACCAAACATTCTCTGGTGAGGAATTAATCACTGTTTTTAAAAACACATCACCCTGGATGATACACCTGCGGAGAATGCTTGCTAAATGTCCAAGTCTCTGCTTTATAAATATGCCTCTTAAATATAGATAGCATTCCATATTACAGGAAGGAATTGGGAGAATTATTCACTAATATATAATTTGGTAAAAGTAAAACAGATTGAGGATTAGGGGACACGTTTTTCATGGCAAGGAATAATGGGCGGGGGGGGGGGGGGGGGGGGGGTGTTTTCTTTTTTTCTTTTTTCCTCTTGGGGGGGAGGGGGGTTGTTGGTTGATGGTGTAATATTTCCATGTACTTTAAACTTATCTGATAATTTTCAAAATGTGGCTTTTAGGGAGGTGTGTGTTATAGGCTAGATCCATTTTTGTGTTTTTGTATTTTTCTTGAATGTTTTGTATATGTTTCTTTGGAATGATATGGAAAAAAATATATATATAGATAAAACATTTTTTATTTCCATTTTGTGTAGGGAATGATTAAAACCCTGTCAGTTTTTTTCCCATCTATTTCCTGTTTAGGGTATTTCCCTTCATTTCCTGTCCTATGAATGCAACAGGAAGTAAGAAGAAATTTCTCTAAAGTGAGAGAAGCTGCCCCCCGGAACAAGTATTCCCATTAAAAGATTTTACCTGTATTTCTGATCTTGTGGCAACTCAAATATTTTTGTTTTCCCCTTACTTTGAGTCTCAGTGACAATGGTCATCAGAACATATAGATAGAGTGCTCCCAAAAAAGCACACAGATAACAAAAACATCCTGACAGTAGGGCTGTATGGCATTTGTGGGCCACCGGAGAAGCAGGCTAAGGGTCAGCACCAAGCCTCAAAATTTACAAATTCTGATATCTTTTTGTTTCCCCGTTCTGTCCACCTCTGAGTATCTGTGGCTAAGTTCAGCTATAGACCGGTAGAAGTAAGGGTGCACAGGGAAAGCTTAGAGGAGTCAGAAGGTTCACTACATGTCTTGTCTAGTGATGTTTGACAACAGAAAAGTAGCTCTGCAATATAAAACAGACAGCCTACTGTACCTGAAAAGGCATTATAGAATCAAGTGTTACTAAAAGACACCAGAGGATGAGCTTGTTCAATTCAGGCATGCGTAGGGACTGCAAAATTTCCACATCTGGCTCTTCTTGGAGAAGTTCTAACCCTTACACACTCTGACCAAAACAATAAAGGTTTTGCTTTATATGTACTCCTCTAAATTGAACTGTATCCAGTGGCATCTCATCATGTCCCATGGCAGGTATCCTTTTCATCCCTCCAGTATTGTCATCCTTAAGAGAAGGCGTAAAGGTGCCCCTTCCACAATCACTAGCCTTTGTCTAAAAAGTGAAGAGGATTGTTACTGGAGAACACTTTGGATTAAGGGAACTCTGCAGAGGTATCTCAATGGGGTTCACAAAGAACTCACAGAATAGGAATACATTTGGCAATAAACCAAATATAAATCACAAATCACACATCCACATTAATTCTGTAGCGCTGGTAGATTTTTAATCTACCGCTGATAGGTAAATCTAGTGGGTCACTTGTTAGAGGAAGTCAGATTTGCCTCTGTTCCAGCTTGGCTGAGTTGCATGTGGTTCCACATTGTGCCGGTGGGTGTAGTTGTCACCATGGGCCAGTGTTGGAAAAGCAACGTGTTGAAGCGTATGAGTGCTCCTCTGTCCCGGGGACAACTCGGTGGAGGTGGTCCTCCGAGTTGCATTATGGGAGAGGGTATTTATAGGACAGACGCCATATTTTGGGGTTCGTTTTCAGCCACCTGCTGGCCCTCCTGGCTGACAGGTATGTGTTAAGAGTACCACCTCGTGGTCTTCCGTTCCGGAGGTCCACGTCGCTGCGGCGTGTGGGTGGGCCCAGAAGCATGTCTGGGGCCTACCACAGCAGCAGATGAACGGTCTTGAGCTGTCTATCCTGAGTGAAGAAGCTGGACAACCGAGAAGATCCCAGGGGAGGACCCGTCATAGAAGGATCATGCAGAGTGCTAGTCTGGAGAGGGGCCTGGTGACTCGGTTGGTGGACGTATCCTGAAGTAGTCTTACTGCATAGTACTGCCAGGTTGGCTTAAAGGTTCAAGTACTGTGTCTGACATTCATTGCAAACCAATACATCCTGTGGCAGAGGATTGTACGGGTTTTATTACAAACAAGTCTGTGGCAGAGACTTTTGTTCATGCTGTGTACTGGCTGCTAGGCAAGTGAGAGATGTCTATCCAGGCAGGCAAAGATTAGATCCTACAAAAAGGGGGAGACTATTCAACTACAAGTGTTCAATTCCAAAGAATGTTCTGAAGAATACTACTAAAAGGTATTTGAGCTTCCCTGCAGCTTTCCTTCTGCCTTCTTCTCTTTCCTGCTACTTCCTTTATTTGTTCATTAAAGCATTGGAAAAATATACTCGAGTGTTCAGTGCTTGCATCGCCCAGAGGTACACTCAACGGAACCCTAGACCCGGTGACGGTGAAACAGAGGTGTCGAGAGTGAAGGTAACAGCCCGCTTTAAACCAGCAGCTCCACCGAGAGTTATTGCTACAATTCATAACCTAGATACCAGGTAGCGCTGTGTAACTTAAATCATAAACAATAATCCAGTGTTCAGAATAAATCAAAAGGTACCTATACTATTTATATAAAGTATATAACAGCATGTCCCTTAAAGTGTCCATGTGATGTAAGAATGATATAAGAGTGATATAGGAGTGCTCAAAAGTCCATTTCACCAATATCATGTAATTAAAACGATGTCATATAGTCTATTCCTGCAATGTAAGCACATGCGATCCACTTCAAAGACCCTATGATTGATGAAAAACACTCTCTGCCTTCACTACATTGCATTGTCCCCTGACTTTTATTTGGACTTTTCAGCAGTGATGTAGTGCTATAATTACATTTTTTTCCCAAAATTAACGTTTATTGTTGATACAAGTTGAAATACACAATATCGGTACATGAGAAGAATGTTGAGGGAGTAGGTCAACATGTTGATACAGAGTATGAGGTACAGCTGTCAAATATGCTCCAAAAGCAATGTACATTTATGTAAAGCAAGTTTAAGTAATAAGAAATCATGAACATATAACCAACAATCAAAACTCAACAGGGGCATTGAGCCCTTTAATTAACTAAGTGGATGAGTCATCCTCACGGATTCCTCGTTTGGTCTAAGGAGCCTATTCGAATCTCTGTGAAATTCTAAATCTCACAAGGTGGTTCCACATTGTCCATGTATTTGGGGATCATAGGCCAATGGAAAGTATGGTGGCGGTAGCTTGAGTATGTGGACTCATTGCTAGAGAGTCAAAGATGGGAGACATTTATTTGGGGCTGTAGTAGGACTATAATTACATTAGAGATCTCTAGGAGGAAAAATGTTTTCACCTTTTAGATATTGTTGTACATAGGTGTGCGCAGCCTATTGCATTAGGGTGTGCACCCCAAATCTCAAACACACATGAATGCCACCTGCTGTCACAGAAAGGAGGCTCTGGTGGTGGGAGGCAGTTGATAGGGAGCATATTACGTTACACCCTAAATAAGGGTGTAACATGTTCCTGCTGTTGGACCTAGCCTTTAATATAATGAGGGCATTTACACTGGTCAATGGCACCCTCAACCACCCACCTGGTGCTGTCCCTGGATAATGCTAATGCACATGGGGTGATTAAGGTGTGCCCAGGCACACCTGGCACACCCTGTGCGCACGCCTGTTGTTGTAGGAGGCCTCTAATGCAGAAATCAATGGGTTTTAACATTTTTGACATCTTAGAACATTTTCATGTGAACATTGTCATTTTGCAACATTGGGTCTGTTTGGTAGCAGAATTTACTCATACTGTCAGAACAAATGTAGAGACCAACAAAGAATGTATTTGAAGGGCTTTCTGCTTATTAAGACCTTCAACAGTAGCCTATAGCCTATACACTAATTATCACAAAATAATAATACAAGTCATATTTTTTATTAAAAATCATTTATTATAAAACTGTTCAAACTGTTTTTACAAAACCTACTGCATTGAATGAAAACTGACATTTATTGTGTTTATCTATATTTATAGCCATGCTCAGTTATGATAGTCCCAAAGGCAGTTCTTGTCCTCTGAGAAGCAGAGATGGACATTGCACTTCCTGCAAAGTGTGTTGGTATATACTTTACCATCGTGTCTGCAGCGTCCTTTATGTGTTTTTATATGGAAATGTCCATACATGTCCTTGCAAATGTCTTTTGGTGGAAGTACAGTTGACCTTTTGGATGGGGTGCCATTTGAAGGACTCCCTTTTTCATTGGATGGAGTTTTCCTGTCATTTAAGTAGCCCCCTGCCTGCGGAATTGTTCTCCCATGGATTAAACCTGGTCGCCTTCTCTTTGGTTTTATGACAGTTGTGTCAACTAGAATGGGAGAGGATTCTAATTGGGCTTGAAAGAGCCTCCTGTTTAGTATCTTTTTCTTGGGAGCATTCATTGCTTTGCAGTCCCGTTTGTACAGCAGTCATGCATTGATCATAGCTAGGAAGATGGTGTGCCAGAAGATGTAAATATACCAGCGGTGGGATTTCAAAAGAAACTTATATTTTGCTGCACATGAGTCCAACATATCCACACCACCCATGAATTTGTTATAGACACCCACAATGTAAGACCTCTCAACTTCAACGTGTCTTTTGCTGGCTTTGTCCCATCGTTGAATCTTCTCCACCGGTTCTGGGCCAGCAAAGGATTTTTTTTCCCCTTTTCAAGTTCACAGGCAATTTCAAATTCTTCTTCATCACTTACAGTGGGGCAAAAAAGTATTTAGTCAGCCACCAATTGTGCAAGTTCTCCCACTTAAAAAGATGAGAGAGGCCTGTAATTGTCATCATAGGTATACCTCAACTATGAGAGACAAAATGTGGAAACAAATCCAGACAATCACATTGAAGGAATTTATTTGCAAATTATGGTGGAAAATAAGTATTTGGTCAATATCAAAAGTTCATCTCAATACTTTGTTATATATCCTTTGTTGGCAATGACAGAGGCCAAACGTTTTCTGTAAGTCTTCACAAGGTTGTCACACACTGTTGCTGGTATGTTGGCCCATTCCTCCATGCAGATCTCCTCTAGAGCAGTGATGTTTTGCGGCTGTCGCGGGGCAACACGGACTTTCAACTCCCTCCAAAGGTTTTCTATTGGGTTGAGATCTGGAGACTGGCTAGGCCACTCCAGGACCTTGAAATGCTTCTTACAAAGCCACTCCTTCGTTGCCCGGGCGGTGTGTTTGGGATCATTGTCATGCTGAAAGACCCAGCCACGTTTCATCTTCAATGCTCTTGCTGATTAGAGGAGGTTTGCACTCAAAATCTCACAATACATGGCCCCATTCATTCTTTCATGTAAACGGATCAGTCGTCCTGTTTCCTTTGCAGAGAAACAGCCCCAAAGCATGATGTTGCCACCCCCATGCTTCACAGTAGGTATGGTGTTCTTTGGTTGCAACTCAGAATTCTCTCTCCTCCAAACACGAGTTGTGTTTCTACCAAACAGTTCTACTCTGGTTTCATCTGACCATATGACATTCTCCCAATCCTCTTCTGGATAATCCAAATGCTCTCTAGCAAACCTCAGATGGCCCTGGACATGTTCTGGCTTAAGCAGGGGGAAACGTCTGGCCTTGCAGGATCTGAGTCCCTGGCGGCGTAGTGTGTTACTGATGGTAGCCTTTGTTACGTTGGTCCCAGCTCTCTGCAGGTCATTCACTAGGTACCCCCGTGTGGTTCTGGGATTTTTGCTCACTGTTCTTGTGATCATTTTGACCCCACGGGGTGAGATCTTGCATGGAACCCCAGATCGAGGGAGATTATCAGTGGTCTTGTATGTCTTCCATTTTCTAATTATTGCTCCCACGGTTGATTTCTTCACACCAAGCTGCTTGCCTATTGCAGATTCAGTCTTCCCAGCTTGGTGCAGGTCTACAATTTTATTTCTGGTGTCCTTCAACAGCTCTTTGGTCTTCACCATAGTGGAGTTTGGAGTGTGACTATTTGAGGTTATGGACAGGTGTCTTTTATACTGATAACAAGTTCAAACAGGTGCCATTAATACAGGTAATGAGTGGAGGACAGAGGAGCCTCTTAAAGAAGAAGATACAGGTCTGTGAGAGCCAGAAATCTTGCTTGTTTGTAGGTGACCAAATACTTATTTTCCACTATAATTTGCAAATATATTCTTTCAAAAATTAGACAATGTGATTGTCTGGATTTGTTTCCACATTTTGTCTCTCATAGTTGAGGTATACCTATGATGACAATTACAGGCCTCTCTCATCTTTTTAAGTGGGAGAACTTGCACAATTGGTGACTGACTGAATACTTTTTTGCCCCACTGTATATCAGTGACCTCTGAGTCCATCTCAAAGCCACTGTCTCCATTTTGGATGGCATCAATGACATGAAAAACATTGTGGACATTGCCCTTGGCTGGTGGCATTCTGAGATGCAAACACAGATTTTTTTCCTGGCTAAACAATCTCTATGTAAAATAATCCTAGTCATACATAAACATTCAAAAGACTTAACACATCAATTAGCACAATCCACAGAGGGCACAAAATACCATCTGGCTAGTCTATTGTGCCCTCTGCTTATTATGCGATTAGCACCTATACCCCCTCCACATAACAGAACATATCCCTGTCCCTCACGTAGCAAGCAGATATTTAGGCAATGGCCAGAAAACATAACATGACCGGTTAAGTATATACATACATTAAAAGATAAATAATAAATTTCTTAATTTAAACTTGAATTTTTCAAGTAGTAACTCTTACATTTTGATCTAATCTCAAACTGGTACTGTGAATGATCTAAAACTGTATTTCTATGGCTTTTTTTTTACCACATGCAAGGAGCACAGGCAAATTCTTCTACTCCTTTAACCCAACGTTGTAAAATTACATTGACAAAACAAGCTCAAAATCTAATATGATCAATGCATTCAACAGTATCTTTATATATGCATGATCTAAACATGTTATTAATCACAGAAAAAAAATATTTCAGGTAGTTTACTCAGTTTAATCTTCCTTTATCAAGTCCAGTTGTGTGCTTCAACACAAGTTCACAGGTTTCCTGACTTCATGTCCAGGTAAACAGGCTTATTTACACATTTTACCATCCAATATTAATGCTAGGCTGAACAGTAGGATCTACTAATTATGTAAATTTGGTCTTTAGGTGAAAAAAAGAAAAAAATGCTTGCTGGTTACTTTTAGTAGAGTTAAAATTGATGCTGTAATATTACACTGCAGGGCCTTAAAGGCCCTGCCTTGGCATTGTTTATGTTGTTTAGACATGTGCGATTCGGTTCGTAATGAATAGATTTTCATACGAATTTGTTAGTATTCGTACATTCGGATCAATTCGAACATCCGAATAGCTGAAAGAAACAAAATACGAAAATTACGAAATTGCGAATAAGCAGAATAACGAACACGCGAAAATACAAACTTGCGAACGAACAAGCTTATGTAAATACGAAACTCCAAAACGGTAAGAGAAAGAAAATGACATCTATAACGAATGATTTACATTTCGTATTTTCAATCCTTTGTCTGTTCGTAATTTTGTATGTTCGTATTTTCATTCATATGTTGGTAATTTCGTTTCTTCGTCTGTTCGTAATTTTGTTTCTTCATGTTCTCGAATTGTTCTTTTGAATGGACAGTGTCATGCCTCGTACACACGGTCGGACTTTGTTCGGACATTCCGACAACAAAATCCTAGGATTTTTTCCGACGCATGTTGGCTCAAACTTGTCTTGCATACACACGGTCACACAAAGTTGTCGGAAAATCCGACCGTTCTATACGCGGTGATGTAAAACACGTACGTCGGGACTATAAACGGGGCAGTGGCCAATAGCTTTCATCTCTTTATTTATTCTGAGCATGCGTGGCACTTTGTCCGTCGGATTTGTGTACACACGATAGGAATTTCCGACAACGGATTTTGTTGTCGGAAAATTTTATCTCCTGCTCTCCAACTTTGTGTGTCGGAAAATCCGATGGAAAATGTGTGATGGAGCCCACACACGGTCGGAATTTCCGACAACACGCTCCGATCGGACATTTTCAATCGGAAAATCCGACCGTGTGTACGGGGCATAAGTGTATCGTAATATGTATGTTTGTAATTTCGTATGTTCGTATTTTCATTCGTATGTTCGTAATTTCGTGTTCTCGAATCGTTCTTTCGAATGGGCAGTGTATTAGTGAGTGATGCATCTTACTTAATATCTTTAGCCAATCAGCTTATCCCTTTTGTGTCTGAGTCACACGGCATTCCTGAATGTTTTTAGATTCAGTTGAAGAGAATTTCGATTTAAAAGAAAATTAGAATTACGAATCATTTCGTATCAAAGAAAATATAACTGTTACGAAAATACAAACGAGTCCGAATATGAAACCTCGCGTCTTACGAAAATTACGAATCATTAGACTAACGGAATTACGAATCATTTCGTATCAACGAAAATATATATATCTGTTACAAAAATACGAACAAGTCTAAATATGAAAACTTGTGTCTTATGAATCATTACGAATCAACGGAAACATAAAGAAACGAAACAGAACAATTTTTTTTGTTGTGCACATGTCTAATGTTGTTTATGTTTTTGTGTAATGTTAAAACTCTGCAATAAAAATAGGGCGAATGTGCCTTAAAATATTTGCTTCCTCCCTTTCTTTTTCCATGCAACATATTTAAAAAAGTGTGTTTTATTATTATTACAATAACCCACTTTAATATTTCTATAAGGACTCGCTAAGACTTATGAATGTATATACTGTGTGCTATAAAATAATTCTTAGTGGTTGATATAAATCCATTAATAATACATTGGATCATTCTTTCTTTCTGTATCAATCACAAGGAACGACTTGGGGAAATCTAAAGGATTTGTGTTGATGCAATGTATGCCGTGAATACGTTATGCACTCATCACTAGGGTGGTATACGGCATGGCAAAATCCAATATGGGAACTTGTTTAAAGTGAAGTGTCATCAAAATCAAATTATATCTGATGTAAATAATAGTATGCATTATTCATCATGTTTTTTTTTCTGATGTTTCAAATAGACAAAATCATTATATTTACATCACTGAAAAATGATTACATAAATATAAGAAGTCATTTAAAATTCTTAGTCATTTACATAAATGTGCGTAGCTGATATTGCTTATGTTAATAGCATTTTTTTGCTAAAGGGAAAATACCTGACCTGTATCTGATTCTATAATGTTACTCATTTTGTTTGTTGTCTCACAAGGAATTCAAACAATATCTTGACAACATTATATAAAATGCAAAGCAAACTTTTTTTTCCCTCTGAATTTAAAGCAGACCTTTGCCCAAATAGAATGCATTTCAGTTAAAGCATATACAGTGTGCCTTGCAAAAGTATTTAGTTCAATGTTTTTTTTTTTTATCTGAATTATATGTGATGGATAAGAACACAATAGTCTAAGTTGGTGAAGTAAATTTAGAAAAATATATACATAAAACTATTTTTCAGAAATAAAAAACTGATAATTGGCATGTGCGTATGTATTCACCCCTTTTGTTATGAAACCCATAAAAAGCTCTGGTGCAACCAATTACCTTCAGAAGTCACACAATTAGTGAAATGATGTCCACCTGTGTGCAATCTAAGTGTCACATGATCTGTCGTTACATATACACACCTTTTTGAAAGGCCCCAGAGGCTGCAACACCTAAGCAAGAGGCACCACTAACCAAACACTGCCATGAAGACCAAGGAACTCTCCAAACAAGTAAGGGACAATGTTGTTGAGAAGTACAAGTCAGGGTTAGGTTATAAAAAAATATCCAAATCTTTGATCCCTAGGAGCACCATCAAATCTATCATAACCAAATTTAAAGAACATGGCACAACAGCAAACCTGCCAAGAGACGGCCGCACACCAAAACTCACAGACCGGGCAAGGAGGACATTAATCAGAGAGGCAGCACAGAGACCTAAATAAACCCTGGAGGAGCTGCAGAGTTCCACAGCAGAGACTGGAGTATCTGTACAGAGGATGACAATAAGCCGTACGCTCCATAGAGTTGGGCTTTATGGCAGACTGGCCAGAAGAAAGCCATTACTTTCAGCAAAACAAAAAACACATTTTGAATTTGCCAAAAGGCATGTGGGAGACTCCCAAAATGTATGGAGGAAGGTGCTCTGGTCTGATGAGACTAAAATTGAACTTTTTGGCCATCAAAGAAAACAACTATGTCTGGCGCAAACCCAACACATCACATAACCCAAAGAACACCATCCCCACAGTGAAACATGGTGGTGGGAGCATCATGCTGTGGGGATGTTTTTCAGCAGTCGGGACTGGGAAACTGGTCAGGGTTGAGGGAAAGATGGATGGTGCTAAATTCAGTGATATTCTTGAGCAAAACCTGTACTACTCTGTGTGTGATTTGAGGCTAGGACGGAGGTTCACCTTCCAGCAGGACAATGACCCCAAACACACTGCTAAGGCAACATTTGAGTGGTTTAAGGGGAAACATGTAAATGTGTTGGAATGGCCTAGTCAAAGCCCAGACCTCAATCAAATAGAAAATCTGTGGTCAGACCTAAAGATTGCTGTTCACAAGCACAAACCATCCAACTTGAAGGAGCTGGAGCAGTTTTGCAAGGAGGAATGAGCAAAAATCCCAATGGTAAGATTTGGCAAGCTCATAAAGACATCCAAAGCAACTTGGAGCTGTGATAGCTGTAAAAAGTGGCTCTATGAAGTATTGACTTTAGGGGGGTGAATAGTTATGCACATCTTCTGTAAATTAAATTATGCAAATCCTCAAACAATCCATGTTAATTCCAGGTTGTGAGGCAACAAAACAAGAAAAATGCCAAGGGGGTGAATACTTTTGCAAAGCACTGTATCTACTTTTAACAGTGCTTATCTGTGTGTGCTCAGATGCTACCGAGTACGGGTGCACTCCCGAGTCCTGCTGCTGCGTCCATTGACACAAACAGCAGGCCCCGCCCCCGTGTCACTGGATTTTATTGACAGCAGCGGGAGCCAATGGCTCTCACTGCTATCAATCTATCAAATGAGGACCCGAGACATCTTCTGGAGCTGCTGTGCTCATCCCTGTCACTGCCACTATCAGGCTCAGGTAAGAAAAAGGGGGGGCAATGGGGGGCAGCTGCAGCGCAGGAGGTTTTTCACCTTAATGCATAGAATGCATTAAGGTGAAAAAAACACAAGCGTTTACAACTCCTTTAATGTTTAGTGATAATAAAATCATTATTTATAAAAGATATTTATGAGATATACTATTTATTATGGTTAACTAACCAGTAAGGTGCTGCAGCCAAATTATTTGCAGTTAATGGGATTTTGGTTTGTTTTATTTATTATTATTATTGTTAAAAATGTAAGTTAGTTTAGTGCCATTTGCAATCCCTTGACTGATCTGCTCATTTATAGGCTTTCACTGGCAAAGGAGATAAGGAGGAACCCCATACAGCCATTGAGATCTGCTACCCCATAGGAACACAAGCTGCATAAGTAAACTCATACAAACACTTTGGCCTCATGTACATGTCTGCTGGTAAACGGACGTTCAGAGGCAGTTGCCTGTTTTTATCAGCTGCCTCTGAACTCATCCAATGTTATCTTATGTGTACATGTACACAGGTTTGTTTAATGTCATTTTTAGGTAGTTGCGTTTATAGGCTTTTCTTTAAAGGCAAAAAAATTAGTTCAGACGCCAAAGTTTCCGATGTTTCAGAGGCTAAACGCGGTACCGACGTTTAGCCGCATGTTCGTTTCGAAGCGTTTGTAAAGGTGCCCTATTTTCTTTACATTACAAAACTTAAAAATGGTAGGAAATGATGAAAAACCACTAAAAAATATTTTAAAAACTTGTAATTGCTTGCTATGCTTCATAGACCATTTATATACCCCTAATGAGCATTAGGGATGAGCGGAACACCCCCCTGTTCGGTTCGCACCAGAACTTGCGAACAGGCAAAAAATTTGTTCGAACACGCGAACACCATTAAAGTCTATGGGACACGAACATGAATAATCAAAAGTGCTAATTTTAAAGGCTTATATGCAAGTTATTGTCATAAAAAGTGTTTGGGGACCTGGGACCTGTCCCAGGAGACATGAATCAAAGCAAAAAAAGTTTTAAAAACGGCCATTTTTTCGGGAGCAGTGATTTTAATAATGCTTAAAGTGAAACAACAAAAGTGTAATATTCCTTTAAATTTCGTACCTGGGGGGTGTCTATAGTATGCCTGTAGAGGGGCGCATGTTTCCCGTGTTTAGAACAGTCTGACAGCAAAATGACATTTCAAAGGAAAAAAAGTTATTTAAAACTACCCACAGGGGAACCCCGAACCAAAATTAAAAAAAAAAAATGACATGTGGGGTCCCCCTAAATTCCATACCAGGCCCTTCAGGTCTGGTATGAATATTAAGGGGAACCCCGGCCAAAATTAAAAAAAAAATGGTGTGGGGTTCCCCTCAAAATCTATACCAGACCCTTCAGGTCTGGTATGGGTTTTAAGGGGAACCCCGTGCCAAAATTTTTTAAAAAATGGCGTGGGGTCCCCCCAAAAATCCATACCAGACCTTTATCCGAGCACGCAACCTGGCAGGCATTGGGAGGGTGCTTTGGGGTAGCCCCCCAATACACCTTGTCCCTTGGCCGGTGGTTGTGGGGGTCTGTGGGTGGGGGGCTTATCGGAATCTGGAAGCCCCCTTTAACAAGGGGACCCCAAGATCCCGGCCCTCCCCCCTGTGTGAAATGGTAATGGGATACAAAAGTACCCCTACCATTTCACAAAAAAAGTGTCAAAAATGTTTAAAATGACAAGAGACAGTTTTTGACAATTCCTTTATTTAAATGCTTCTTCTTTCTTCTATCTTCTTTCTTCTATCTTCTATCTTCTAACCTCCTTCGGTTTCTTCCTCCGTCTTCTTATTCTTCTGGTTCTTCCTCCGGTGTTCTTATCCGACATCTTCCTCCGCGGCGCCGGCGTGTTCTTCCCTTTTTCTCCTCGGACCGCCGCTCTGCATACATGATGGCATGATGGGAGGCTCCCACTTTGTGACGCTTCTCCTCTTCTGACGGTTCTTAAATAACGGGGGGCGGGGCAACCCGGTGACCCCTCCCCCGTCTTATGCACGGGGACTTGACGGGGACTTCCCTGTGGCATTCCCTGTGACGTCAGAAGGGGCGGGGTTACGTAATGGGTGACCCTGCTTTATGCTACTCCAGCTACCTTTTCTGCGCTACTTATGTTCAATTGAACCAAATTTTTACCACCCATTTTTATAATTGTTGGAAATATTTTTACCAATAAATTTTTCCTTATACAAACGGATTCACACAATGTGGAAGTTCTCTTTTTTCACTCTTCCTTCACCACATCTTGAGAATTGTCGCTGACCGAGGAACCCGGTGGAACATTCCAGTCTACTTTCGGACAAAGGGACAAGGCTTACCTCCATCGCCCTCCCCTGGAAGAAGAACCGTGAGGTCTCTCGCATCCACCTGGCTTCTCCAAGGGATTGGAACCATATCTAACCCTACTGTTTTGACGGTACAAGCCTTTATGACTCACCGCCCACGGCCTGTGAGTCCAATTCTTCTGGTAAGGACATTACATTTACCTCTGCTGAAGTATACTCTTTTGAAGATCTGGCGTTGTATGGTGATATGCTCTACTCTTTGCGGTGAACAGTTTCCACACAAGCGCTGAACATCATGCATTTTTAGGAGTCACCAACCTATATAGACTTTTATTATTTCCTCACATGGTTAAAAGTTTTTTTTGTGTTTTTTTGTGTTTCATTTCTATATATTTATGTTCACAGCTTTGGCGCAATTTTTCACGTAGATATAAGACACTGCTTTTGTGCTTTGAATGTTTGTATCATCATGTCAGTAATGTCTACATAGACCACTTACTACACTTGGGTTAATTCCCTCTATGTTTGCTCTATTGGATGTTCATACCAATGAGACACATTTACATGATTTTATGTTATTTATTCAGTTGAGAATTTTTTGAACACAGTTATTTCAGGACCCTATATTCTATTAGGTTGTTCCTACACCCTATTTTGTATATCACTTTCACTTTTGCGATTCTGCATTCAACAATGTAGAGTTAGCTTATTTTTAGGGTTTTGGTTAATTAAAAATATTTTAAAAATTGCTATTTAAATTTGCATAAAAAAGACAAAATACATTAAAAATTTAATTACACATACAGCTTTTAAAAAAAATGAAACAAAAAAAAAAAAATAATCAATTGCAATTTAAAAATTAAATATATTAAAAAAATGAAATGTAATTTTGCATAAAAAATACAAAATAAATAAATAAATAAAATGAAATTACATGTACAGCTTATGAAAAAAATAAACAAAAAAATATACTAATCAATTGCAATTTAAAAATTAAATATATTAAAAAATTAGCATTTTTTCCTCACATATGCTCATTATGGGATCCATAGTAAAAGCACTGAAAATGAGGTAAATACAAGTACACTGCTGCTCTCTCAGCTGCTGCTACTCACTCTGGTCTCACAGAATGGCTGAAATAGTTAAATAATACTGTTTTTTGGGCTTTGGGAGGGTCCTATGATGTTATCTTAAATAAACGCTCCTAGATGCAAATGCCACTAAACGCGGCATGCAAACACGGCTAAACGGGCATTTTTAAATGCCGCTTTCAAGCTGTCAAAAGAAAACATTCTGAGGAGGTTGCCTCAGCATCCCGTGTACATAAGCCTAATGCCCCATACACACGGTCGGATTTTCCGATGGAAAATGTCCGATCGGAGCGTGTTGTCGGAAATTCCAACCGTGTGTGGGCTCCATCGGACATTTTCCATCGGATTTTCCGACACACAAAGTTGGAGAGCAGGAGATAAAATTTTCCGACAACAAAATCCGTTGTCGGAAATTCCGATCGTGTGTACACAAATCCGACGGACAAAGTGCCACGCATGCTCAGAATAAATAAAGAGATGAAAGCTATTGGCCACTGCCCCGTTTATAGTCCCGACGTACGTGTTTTACGTCACCGCGTTTAAAACAATCGGATTTTCCGACAACTTTGTGTGACCGTGTGTATGCAAGACAAGTTTGAGCCAACATCCGTCGGAAAAAATCCTAGGATTTTCCGAACAAAGTCCGACCATGTGTACGCCCTATTACACGTACATAAATGGAAATAAGTACTTACAGCTGATAATATGAGATGACAACACTTCATTATCTATATTTGCAAGGATAAATGTTCTTCTTAAAAATCTAAGCAGATGCGATAAGACTTGTTGTGCTCTGTCATAGCCAATCAATTATTTTCTTTAATTAAATCTAAACTATCCCATTGAAAATTATTGTTCATTCATCAGCAGTTATCCCAAATTGATATATCAGGCTATCAAGGATAATTATATCTGAATGTTCACAATGTGCTAATTAGCTCAAGATAATCTGAATCCTTTTGGGATGGCCAGTGCCTAATCTGTATGTAATTTTAATGTTACACTTGATGAGGACTTATGTGTTATTCAAGTGTATTGTACTTCAATATTTTCAGAGCTTTGCTTTTTTTTAGAAACTAAAATTTTTGGCATTTAAAAATCGTGCTAAATAAAGAATTGCTAATTTAGTATATGAAGTCACTCCTTGACTCTGAATCATACCAAAAGAAGACTAATGCAGGCTCCAAGATATAATGGCTTGATGTCAGGTGGCAGAGAATAACAACTTCAATAGAGTAACATGATGACTTTTTAGGTAACAGTACACAATACTAGTTTATACAATTCATACATTTATTTATCCTTCATAAAAGACATTTTTAAAAACGACTAAAGCTGGCACAAAAATGGTAGACGCATAACCAAAAAAAATTATTGCATCGCCTCTATCTCAGTGTCCCTTCTGCATGGTATCATACATTTCAAATTTATACATAAATGTCTATGTACGCAGTGGGGGAAAAAAAAGATGACTTTCAACGCGTTTTGTCGACTATGTTGCCCCTTTCTTGAAAGATGAACAGAGTATGTCTGATTTGCAAAAAACAAAATACACACAAGAGGGCATATACAATGTATAAAAGACAATAAAAATGCACTCAATAGGTAAAAGTGGATTAAGGTTTGTCATAAACCCATATACAGGAGGTCCCCGAGTTACGAACCTCCAACTTGCGAACGACTTCTACTTACGAATGGGAGGCAGCGTCGGCGGCCGCATCGGAAAACATCAGAAAACATCGGAAAACGACGTTGGAAAACATCGGAAAACGACGCCTCTGCCGTTCTGCGCATGCGCTTCTGAACAAATCCGACTTAAGAACAAACAGGCAGTCCCTAACCCGTTCGTAACTCGGGGACTGCCTGTAGCAGGGGCAGCCCGTCCATTGTGGACGCACCGGTGCCGCCCCCCCTATCCGCCACTGCCACCCTTCCTATCCACGCGCCCAGCCCCTTTCAGGACACCGAGCATATGAATCCGCCGCAGAGTCCACTTTTATCTGAAAGCGGACCGCCCGCTGAAGAAGAGGATACCGGGGCTATGGCAGCTAGCTGCTGCCATAACAACGATATTCCACTTCAAAGTACTGAAATTTAATGACAGCAGGCGGTCCGTAAGTGGTTAAAGGGGTTGTAAACCCTCAAGGTTTTTCACCTTAATGCATTCTACGCATTAAGGTGAAAAACCTCCAGTCATGCAGCAACCCCCCCCAGAGCCCCCGTTTTACTTACCTGAACCCGATCTTTCTCGCGCCGGGGACGAGCACACAAGCAACAGCAGGTGTCTTGTGTCCTGATTGGATAGATTGATAGCAGCGCAGTCATTGGTTTCCGCTGCTGTCAATCAAATCCAATGACGCGGGCGTCAGGGGGCGGAGCCGAGTTCTGCCGTCTGTGTCAATAGACGCAGCAGCAGGACATGGGAGCGCCCCCGCGAGAGTGCCCCGAGAGAGAACGCTTCTCCGATGGGGTACACGTGAAGAAGAGGAGCCAGGAGCGCTGCTGAGGGACCCCAGAAGAGGAGGATCGGGGCCAACCAAAACCTGTGCAAAGTTGCAAAACCAACTGCACGGAGGAGGTAATTATAACATGTTTGTTTTTAAAAAAAATGTACATTTAGATATCCTTTAATAAAGTGAAAAAAGTCCTCAATTATTGAATGTAGTCCTCCATGATAGGAGCAGAAAAACTTAATAAGAAAGTCCAGTGAAACAGTAAAGACGTATTTGAAAAGTGCAGCAATGAAGTGAAACCATCTTTAAAACCTCCTGAAGTAAACATGTAGTTTCAAACCCCGTGCTCAGAGGTCAGCCACCGAATCCCAGTGAAATGAACACTCACCAGAGATTATGGCTGTCATTACAACAGCATGTGCACCTTTAATGTGTGTCTAACAGAAGTACATCTTCGCCAGCACACCATGGATCAGCAAACAAGATTGTCCAAAAAAGGTTTTTTAATCGAAAACGGTCACATCACAAGGGAGGTGCAACGTTTCGGGGCCGCGCAGGACCCCTTCGTGACGAAGGGGTCCTGCGCGGCCCTGAAACGTTGCACCTCCCTTGTGATGTGACCGTTTTTGATTAAAAAACCTTTTTTGGACAATCTTGTTTGCTGATCCATGGTGTGCTGGCGAAGATGTACTTCTGTTTGATGCTTCCAGAACCCAACTGATAATCGTTACAGCACCCATTAATGCTCTATGCCGTTTGTCCGGGAACGTGTGCGACTGGAATATTGAATTGAATTTAATGTGTGTCTGTCATCTAGTGAGGAATAAACCCAGTAAGCCCGTCCAGTGACACTTCTCATCAGGGTTAAGCTATGATAAATAAAGCTCCCCAGGAGCCAGAAATGATCCTTACAGTGTAGTAATTCTAATCTGGATAAATATACACGTAAAAACAATACAATGTAGCATAAAATCCTTACATATGAAGCCACTGCCAACCTGGAATCAAGCAGCGCATTGACATCAGCACTAGTATCGCCTGTCCGATGCGTTTCGTCTAAATTTTTCTGTTTGCATTATGTACTTTATTTTAGACCTAATGATGTCAACTCTGGGTCTCTGTGCTTCTCTATGCAGTACAGGCAAATCATGGCTGGTGGGAGGAGCCAGCAGGTTGCTGTACATAGCTACATGAAAGCAACACTGCACCCTGCACCACTACTCCTCTCAAGAGCCTTTAGCCCTAATGCAAGTAATGGACTAGCACATGAGAGGAGTTATGCAATTTTTTAAATGACCTTGATGAGTGGATGTCAGTCTGGAGAAGTGGGTGTTCCTAGGTGGACTGGGACAGTAAGGCTGAGGAGGAAAGGTCTGAATAATGCTGGACTTCCTCCATGACTTGCTAATGCTTAAAAATGTACACTATGAAAAGCTTGCAGTGTGCAGTGAAATCAGAGTAATACATTTTAGTACAGGAGAGGAGACTGTATAACTGTACATGGCTGGCAAGGCTTTATAATCCATTTAAAGGAAATGTATTTCAAGCACAAATAATTTGAGATTGTCTTCAGCTAGTCTTGTGATCCTGGAATTTTGACCTGACACAAGAACCAGATTATAGATTCTTTCTGCAGCTGCCTTGTAAAAAATACCCATCCTGCTTGCTTAGACAAATGAAGGAGCAGCAGTAGACTGATGAGGTCATCCTCGAGGTTTCCCGAGAAGGGGACACACAGTTATGCAACAATCATGAAGCACTGGAAAGGAAAGGCACCTTGTAAATGTTGTGTGGCTTTCAAATATATTTGCAAATATATGCAACTGAAGCCTCATTTTTTATTAAT
The DNA here is from genome assembly GCF_042186555.1 of Aquarana catesbeiana. Taxonomy (NCBI): domain Eukaryota; kingdom Metazoa; phylum Chordata; class Amphibia; order Anura; family Ranidae; genus Aquarana; species Aquarana catesbeiana. The sequence goes on from NC_133331.1 coordinate 34,841,375, forward strand.
GTGTTGGAAGCAGGTTTTAATTAGGTCTCATTTTCTGACTGGCAGGGCTGAGGGTTGGAAATTCTGTTTAGTGCCAGAAGCACTGCAAAGTGACTGATGAACCTGCCTACAATGGGGAATATAAAACCCATAACAAAAAGGAAATTATAACAGTTTGTAATCAATTTTATTTTTTTAAGTTGATAAATATTGTAAACTAGTTCTTTATATAATTTGTATTATATGTCTTAAATTTTAAGCCACGTACACACAATCAGACTTTCCGACGGGAAATGTGAGATAACAGGCTGTTGGTGGTAAATCCGACCGTGTGTACGCTCCATCGGACAATTGTTGTCGGACTTTCCGCGGACAAATGTTGGATGGCAGGTTTTCAAATTTTCCGTGGACAAATGTCTGTTGTCGGATATTCCGAGTGTGTGTACACAAGTCCGTCGGACAAAAGTCCAAAGTACAAATACGCGTGCTCGGAAGCAAGGACAAGCCAGAAGCGGTCCATCTTGTAAACTAGCGTTCGTAATGGAGAATTAACATTCATGACGTGGCAAATTATGAAATCTCCAAATGCAGCGCACAATTCTCTTCTTCTTTAATGGGATAATAATGAAGCTGCTTTGCTGGTGATACTGATGGAGTTATTGCAAACGAAATTTCAAAGGCTTTTTTTTTCTAGTGATATCAAGAATAATATTATTATTATGCTTGTTTCTTTGTTTTTGGGCAAGTTACCACAACACCATTATCCTGTAGTTTTTAAGATCAAAGATACAACTATGTTGGTGTCCCTTGTCAATTTTACAATGTATTTTTTTAAATGTAACTGCCTACTCCCAAACTGTCATTTGAAGTAAAACACATAGCCAAGTATTATTCTACACATTTTTTTTATTGTGCATTAAAAAAAGAAAACAAATAAAATTAGACATGCTATCTGCTAATAGAACTTAACCAAAAAGGGCATTCTATGCATCCAAAAATATAGAAAATATAACAAATCAAATCATTATTATTCAACCAAAAAAATAATGTCAAAGCAATAACTCCAAAGCCAATAATATATAACGCGTTATCTCCTCGGATTCCGCAACATGTCTGGTTAACGAACGGCCGTTCAGAAATGAACTGAAAAGCACAAATCAACACTCAAACTTCTACTAACACTAAATTAGCAGAAGGAGCCCAAAGGGTGGCGCTACTCGGCTCAAATACAACGTAGTACATAACTACGTTCGTATTTGTTGGCCAACAATTGTGTGGCCATGTATATGCAAGACAAGCTTGGGCCAACGCCCTTCGGACAAAAGTCCACGGTTTTGTTGGCCAACAATCCGATCGTTTGTACAAGGCTTTAATTTCACTACCAAGATTCTGCAGAACATTCTTGGCTTTCTAAAGAGAAAGACTAACATAGGGTGCTTATTTTCTGTTTTCTGTAACTGAAAATGCAGATCTGGCCAAAAAAAGAACAGCAGAGAAAGAGAGAACTGTGTTTTCCATTGTGCCATTAGGATCTATTTAAAACCCAAGCTATTCAAGTTGGTAAAGTTAGTAAAGTCAGCCCAGTGGGAAAGGTAAAGCAGGCTGGCTGCAAGTGGTAGATATAAAATATTCACATGATATATATATAGTTTATACACTAGATCACCATAAAATGCTATTGCTTTGACTTATCTTCACTGTAAGATCCGTGAGTGTCTCTATACATGAGTCCCCCTCTCTCTCTATCTCTCTCTCTCTCTCTCTCTCTCTCTTTCTATACATATATCTATAGCTATAGATATATATGTGTGTATATACAGTGGCTTGAAAAAGTATTCATACCCCTTGAAATTTTCCACATTTTGTCATGTTACAACCAAAAACGTAAATGTATTTTATTGGGATTTTATGTGATAGACCAACACAAAGTGGCACATAATTGTGAAGTGGAAGGAAAATGATAAATGGTTTTCAAATTTTCTACAAATAAATATGTGAAAAGTGTGGGGTACATTTGTATTCAGCCCCCCCCTGAGTTAATACTTTGTAGAACCGCCTTTCACTGCAATTACAGCTGCAAGTCTTTTTGGGGATGTCTCTACCAGCTTTGCACATCTAGAGAGTGAAATTTTTGCCCATTCTTCTTTGCAAAATAGCTCAAGCTCTGTCAGATTGGATGGAGAGCGTCTGTGAACAGCAATTTTCAAGTCTTGCCAATTGGATTTAGGTCTGGACTATGACTGGGCCATTCTAACACATGAATATGCTTTCATCTAAACCATTCCATTGTAGCTCTGGCTGTATGTTTAGGGTCGCTGTCCTGTTAGAAGGTGAATCTCCACCCCAGTTTCAAGTCTTTTGCAGACTCTAACAGGTTTTCTTCTAAGGTTGCCCTGTATTTGGCTCCATCCATCTTCCCATCAACTCTGACTTCCCTGTCTCTGCTAAAGAAAAGCACCTACACAACATGATGCTGCCACCACTATGTTTCACAGTGGGGATGGTGTGTTCAGGATGATGTGCAGTGTTAGTTTTCCGCGACACATAGCGTTTTGCTTTTAGGCCAAAAAGTTCAATTTTGGTCTCATCTGACCAGAGCACCTTCTTCCACATGTTTGCTGTGTCACCCACATTCGTTCTCACAAACTACAAACAGGACTTCTTATGGGTTTCTTTCAACAATGGCTTTCTTCTTGCCACTCCTCCATAAAGGCCAGATTTGTGGAGTGCACAACTAATAGTTGTCTTGACTGTGGACAGATTCTCCCACCTGAGCTGTGGATCTCTGCAGCTCCTCCAGAGTTACCATGGGCCTCTTGGCTGCTTCTCTGATGAATGCTCTCCTTGCCCGGCCTGTCAGTTTAGGTGGACGGCCATGTCTTGGTAGGTTTGCAGTTGTGCCATACTCTTTCCTTTATTTGATGGATTGAACAGTGTTTCATAAGATGTTCAATGCTTGGGCTATTTTTTATAACCTAACCCTGCTTTAAACTTCTCCACAACTTTATCCCTGACTTGTCTGGTGTGTTCCTTGGCCTTCATGATGTTGTTTGTTCACAAAGGTTCTCTAACAAACCTCTGAGGGCTCCACAGAACAGTTGTATTTATACTGAGATTACATTACACAACTGTGGGCTCTATTTACTAATTAGGTGACTTCTGAAGGCACTTAGTTCCATTAGATTTTAGTTAGGGGTATCAGAGTAAAGGGGCTGAATACAAATTCATGCCACACTTTTCAGATATTTATTTGTAAAAAAAAAAAATTGAAAATCATTTATAATTTACTTCCACTTCTCAATTATGTGCTACTTTGTGTTGGTCTATTACATAAAATTCCAATAAAATACGTTTTTGGTTGTAACATGACACAATGTGGAGAATTTCAAGGGGTGTGAATACTTTTTCAAGGCACTGTGTATGTAAAGATATACACTATATTACCAAAAGTATTGGGACGCCTGCCTTTACATGCACATGTGAACTTTAATGGCACCCAAGTCTTAGTCCGTAGGGTTCAATATTGAGTTGACCCACACTTTGCAGCTATAACAGCTTCATCTCCTCTGGGAAGGCTGTCCACAAGGTTTAGGAGTGTGTCTATAGGAATGTTTGATCATTCTTCCAGAAGCGCATTTGTGAGGTCAGGCACTGATGTTGGACGAGAAGGCCTGTCTCACCGTATCTACTCCAATTCATCCCAAAGGTGTTCTATCTTTATGGACCTTGCTTTGTGCACTGGTCCAAATCATTTGGTGGAGGTGGGGGATTATGGTGTGGGTTTTTTCTTTTAGGGGTTGGGCATGGCGCCTTAGTTCCAGTGAAGGGAGCTCTTAAGGCGTCAGCATACCAAGACATTTTGGACAATTTCATGCTCCCAACTTTGTGGGAACAGTTTGGGGATGGCCCCTTCCTGTTCCAACATGACTGCGCACCAGTGCACATAGCAAGGTCCATAAAGACATGGATGAGCGAGGTTTAGGGTGGAGGAACTTGACTGTCCTGCACAGAGTCCTGACCTCAACCCAATAGAACACATTTGGGATGAGTTAGAGCAGGGACTGCGAGCCAACATCAGAGAGAGAGAGAGAGAGACTCAAGTATAGAGGAACTCACGGAACTTGCAGTGGAGATAAAATAAAGCAACAGCATTTTATGGTCAATGTTTTGATGGAGTCATTCTTGAGAAAGATGGACTAAGCTCCCTCGAAACTCTGACAATAAGATTTCCCTTTGGGAGTATCTCACCAAAAAATGCAATTTTTGTTGCAGGGGAAGCCCAATATCTGACATGCTTCTTAGTGCAGGCAAATCAGTAAGCTAATCCCACAAGCAGGTAATTACATTATTGGGGGGCGTTCTGTACATCATCTGTGTACAGAACGTTTCTGGGTTCGCTATATTGCATTTTACAAAAAATTATAGAGCTTCAGATTGAGAAGAAAAGGTAACTTTTAATAACATTCAATTACCATATGACTTGTGTAGCACTGTATACGCTATATAAAAAAAAAATGATTTGCTATTTTTTTCACCCACAAAATTGGAGTTACCCTCTAAAGGTCTGATTGCACCTTTTGAATGTATACACTTGTAATATCCCACGCCTGGCAATATAAGAGTTAAAAAAAAAAAGAAAGGGATTGCCACATATGACACATAATAGCCCCTATGATTTTTCCCTTTATATAATACATATCCAATCATGCAATCTATAATTTCTGCCATGCATCAGAGAGTTTGTGAATTTAATGCTAGTATTGTAACACTGATGTTTTCTCTCCTAGCTACATAATTTTATCATAAAAGCGGCACAGCAACAAATGATGAGGTTTAGATATGCTTGGAACAGCATGAGCTATATTAATTTCCATTCCAGTGTATTCATTGTCTGTGCAGCCATGGACATGCCCAATGGGTAAATTTGATTGGTCGAAAGATACATGACAAATTCAAAGGAGTATTGGAAACAAAGTACAACGTCTTTTTCTCCATCTTACTAAAAAATGTAAATTTCCCTGACTTATCTCTTATATCATACAGTATACATCAATCTTATTATTGGAGACTTCTTACACCAAGCATTATGCCTATGTAGATTGGCTGGTTCATTCTATTACACTGATGTATGCTTTGATCTAGGTCATTACAGGATGGCTTCAAGCGACTCCTCCATCTGATTCGAAGCTGCTACATGGAATCAATGCACACAGAATGATAATGAGTGTGTTTTTTTCCCCCAAACATAAAAAATATATAGATACAATATAGAATATGAAGAAGAACCTTTACATTGTCTTGGTTTAGACCTGTAGTGATTTGTTTGGGGGTATTTCACTCAGTATAGATAAATACCATCATTGGAGCCATCCTACACGTCTTTGGCAAATATGTAAACTACGTATCTTTAACAAATGTGGATCTGCAACTGCTGGAAGAAGCCAAGAAGCAAAGTATGGAATGGGTTATATCCAATCTCTGGAGGCCTGTTCGTATTTCAAATGTTTGCTGCCATGTAACCGTATGACATATAAACATCAAAGAGGTTCAAGACCAACTTAAAGCAACTTCCGAACCAGAGTAAAGCCTCATACACACGATTGGACTTCAAACAAACTTTTCTGTGGATTTCTGTCCAAAGGGCGTGGGCCGTGAACTTGGTATGCATAGACACCGGCAGGACTTTTTCAGCCAACTTTCACCAAATCACGTGGTTTTTCAGCTCTTTACCGCCACCCTTTGGTCAACCTCTGTATTGTCGTCTGATCTTTTGCATTGGTTCTGAGCATGCGTGTTTGTACCTTGGACTAAAGTCCGATGGATTTGTGTACACACGATCGGACTAGCCGACGTACAGTAGGACTTTTGTTGCAGGAAAGTTTGTCTGTTTACACAGCCAACATTTGTCCGATGAAAACCGAAAAAGTTTGTCCAATGGAGCGTACACACGGTCGGATGTTGCCTTAAAACTTGCATGTTTGTTGTCAAAAAGTCCGATCCTGTGTATGGGCCTTTAAACAACAAAGCTACTGTCAAGTGCAAAGCACAGGCAATGTACTTGTGACAAATTGAAGGTCTCAGGTTTTATGCCCGAATGGCATACAATTCTAATGCCGCGAACACACGATCGGATTTTCCGACAACAAATGTTAGATGTGAGCCTGTTGGCGGAAAGTCCGACCATGTGTATGCTCTATTGAACATTTGTTGTCGGACTTTCCACCAACAAATGTTGGCTAGCAGGTTCTCAAATTTTCCACCAACAAATTTTTGTTGTCGGACTTTCTGATCGTGTCTACACAAGTCCTTCGCACAAAAGTCCACGCATGCTGAGAATCAATGCTCACCAAACACAACATTAGTAGAAGAAGCCCAAAGGATGGCTCATGACTATTGAACTTCCTTTTTATCGGCTCGCCGTACGTCTTGTACTTCACTACGTTCGTAATTGTTGGCCAACATTTGTGTGACCATGTGTATGCAAGACAAGTTGGAGCCAACAACCTTCGAACAAAATTCTACGGTTTTGTTGTCGGAAAGTCTGATCGTGTGTACGGGGCACCAGAGTTTAACACCTCCTATAAATGTTCAAGCTTGCCCATCATCTTACCACCTTCTGCACATTCCTTTTGGGATAGTAAGGCAGCCTATCATAGTGATGGGCCAGTAGGAGTGTAAGGCAGGCAGGAGGAAGCGAGCAAAGTCAACAATACTTGGAAGTGTTTAAGCTTTGCCCATCTGAACTTTCCCGGCATTCAGAGATAGGTGAGGGACGTGGAGCATTGCTGCATGGGAGTGCACCCATCTCTAGGTGGCTTGTGCCTAATAATTAATTATACTTACAGAGCTGCTTAGAGGGGCTTTAGCTTTGTAAGGCACACAAGGGCTCCACAGGTTTTTCTTTGTAACTTTGGCGGGGGAACCTTCCCTACCAGCAGAACACAATGATTAGTGTTGCCGGCTATAGCTGGTGGCACTAATCATTGGGGAAAAACCCAACAGGCTGTTTGTACACAAGTCAATTGATAGATCAACTTGTGTACAACCAGGGAGCCCATACATAGATCAAAATGTGTCTAGTTCCTGCTCAACTGGTCGAATTTTGATCCATGTATGACCCGCTTAACTCCCCCACTGTAGATACACAACAAGCAATAAATGTGATAGGTTCTAACCTTTTCCCATTCTATCCAAAGCAAAGAAAATGATTTTAGTTGGAGTTCCACCATAATTCACACTACAGAACAGACAATCATTCTACCATGACATACATGAGGGTCAGTAAATGTACTTGTACGTATTTCTGCTTTAAACATCTGGGTTTCTCATGTGTATGCAACAGTAGAAAGGAAGAGTGTAGACTCGTGGTAAGCCCACCATCAGGATATTTATTGCACAGTTTTTCTCACTGTTGGTGCTCTCATAGACTAGAGTTGGATTGCACAAGAGGTGACAAGATGTAACAGCGACTTTTCCATATATTTGCAAAATATGAGACTCTTGTTCTTACTTATATGGATTTGATAGGTCCTCCTTACCAACTAGTCACATCTTGGCACCAGTATATGATCAGAGCACCTGATCTTCAATCCGTACCGTTACTCACTGCTTTAGACCTAACAATCTTAACAACCCCCTATAATTTACCCTGCAGCTAACATGCCCACCTTTACAATCTGCATCCAAACTACCAACCCTTATAAATACTACTCAACTCTAAATTCCCCTTTAACTCCCCATAGCTTCTTCCATGTTGTATAGTCACCCCTCTTTCAGGAAAATTGATTTAGCAGCATGCTTCCTCAAAGTGATAGAGATGGAGTTTTGATATGGCTAAATAGGATTGATGCCCCCACCTAATATTTGGGTCTGGTTCCAACTGCAACCTCTTCACCTCTTGTACCCCTGTTCATATGCCACTAGTGGTGCAACAAAAGCCATAGTAACCCACATAGCTGCTATGGAGCCTGAGGGTGGAAAGGAACCCCTTTAGGCAGACTGTTCAGACAATTTAAAAATAGAAACTCTGACTACAAACAAAGATAACAAAAATACACCACTGTATCATTGAGGGTATGAGCAGGAGTTGCTTTTGACACTGATACTGTATCGCCCATTCGCCTGTGACATTCCCAGTCAAGAAGAGATGACATCAGAAGTACAGGAGGAGACTTCAGAACCATTGCTGCCAGTAATAAATCCTCTTTGCAGGCTGTTTAGTAAGGAGAAATTGTTTTACTATCTTAGTAGTGTAGAGGTATTGCCCTCAAAGTTTCTGGTCATCTTGGCCAGCACTGGAATTAACCTGATGTACCTAGCCTATCTTAATCAGATTGTAAAAATTCAGATGAAAACTGACACCTGTCAACAAAAAAAAATAAAAGAATAAAAGCATTTTAAAGATGTTTTGGGTTAATTGTGTGCAGGGGGGATATGGAAAATTATGATTATTATTTTTTTTTTCTACACACACCTACACAGGTTGAACTGGAGGGACTATTGTCTTTATTCAACCTTATCAACTATGAGTACTAATAATTATGTCATTTTATTACATATTGTGAAGGTCATTATTATTAATACTACACCTCTTTCTACTAACTACTATACCACCCTTTTTTAGCACTTGCTATCTATGGTGATGGAAGGGGTGGGAGGACTTATAATTTACACTAAGGTCTTCTGAATAAGACTGGTTGTAGGTAGGTCCTAAACATGACTGTTTCACCCATATGCTCTTCATCAGGGCCCACCTAAAATAGAGATGGCTAGCTGCCATTACCCCAGTATCGTTATTTACTGTGGGCAATTCTCTACAAGATAAAAGTGGTGTCCCACAGAGAGTTTCAATGCGGGATCACTTGGGAAAGGTGCCCCCTCCTGCCACTTTCCGGTCCTTTCTGAGCTTACCTGAGCCATTGGTAAACCCAGAAGTGATCCGGTGTGGCGGTTTGTTGGGCAGGAAGTCATGTGAAGGCAAGATGGCTCCCACTTGGCTCTATGCCCTTGGAGGACTGGAGCGACCTCTGAGGTCACGTCTGGTTCTCGGGCATAAACAAACAAGTTTTTTTTCTTAAGTGAAAATTTTAATTTTTTTTTCTTTTACTTTTAGTGTCGGTTCACACTGCTGCGCTGTGAATTTGTTCCGTTTTTTTGTCCTGTGTGAGGTGCGATTTTACCGCGATTTTACCACGAATTTCAGGAGTTGGACATAGCTGCGATTGATGTTCTAGCCAATGGAATCATAATGTAAAAAGAAAAAAAAGGTGTTAACTTCCTGTGTACTTCCTGGTTTTTGTGGAGAGTAGTGTGGTGGAATTCGCACATATCTGAACCAATAATGCGATTCCAGAACGATTTACATTGATGTCTATGGAGACTAAATTCGCAACGCAACGCTGTAAACTCGCACAAGACCCTTTTTTTTATCGCATCGCATTCGTAGAGGAATCGCAATGCATGTATGTGAATGACCGTCATTGAAAACAATGACTTTATGGATGACATGCGAATTTAGAATGTTTTTGACGCATCGCATTCGTTATGAACTCGCATCAGTGTGAACCGGCACTTAAAGGTCTTGGGTCTTTTTGACCGCGTAGCCTCCCTGACGGTTTTCCCAAGTGTGGCTCGGGGTTAAAATTCAGGACCATTAGCGGTAACCCCGAGCCACACTCGGGATTACATCGCAGGATCCTGGTGTGCCTTTACTTACCTTGTCCCCGGGATCCTGCGATGTCCCCTGCAATGTCCGTGGGCTTCGTCCTTCTCCAAAGCCTCTCCTTGCCAGGCTCCGTTCCCTGCGAGCGTCGCGACGCAGGGGGGCGGAGCCTAGCGGCAAATTAAAAAAAAGTAAAAATCATAACACATACAGTACTGTAATCTTACAGATTACAGTACTGTATGAAATTATTTCACATCCCTTTTGTCCCTAGTGCTTTGGCCCATGCCCTGCATGCAGTTTTATGTGATATATACTGTTCTTTCTGCCTGGAAACTGGAGATTGTCCATAGCAACCAAAAAGTGTCTCTTTACGTCAAAAGTGGCTTTAGACCAGCTAGAAAACAGCGATAGTAAATTAGAACACTTGCAGAATTGAGCGATAGTGAATCGTGGGGAAATGTATTTTATTACTATTTATTTTTATTTTTTTTAATTATTTATTTTTATCTATTATATTATAATTTATGTTTTTGTGTTTCAAACGTTATCATACCCGGGATATCTACTAGACTCTTGTTTGGACAGATTTAAGTGTGTTATTGTTAAGAATTACAGACCTACAATATAAAACGCCAAATTTCCATGCAAAATAATTGTACCACTTTCAGCACCTAAAATCCGAAATAATCATACCGCCAGGGAGGTTAATAAAGACGGCCTGTCATGCTTATTTCTATTACAAGGGATGGTTACATTCCTTGATAAAAGTGATAAAAAATAAATGAATAAAAGGGACAGTTGAAAAATAAAAAGTAAAATAAAAAGGGAAAACAAAAAAATTAAAGAGCCCCGTCCCTCTGTGCTCACGTGCAAATGCGAACGCATATGTAAGTCACACCTGCATATGTGAACGGTGTTCAAACCACACATCTGAGGTATCGCAATGATCATTAGAGTGAGAGCAATAATTCTAGCATAGGACCTCCTTTTTAAAGCGTCGCCTATGGAGATTTTTAAGTACCATCGTTTGTCGCTATTCCACGAGCATGCGTAATTTTTAAAGCATGACATGTTAGGAATCTATTTACTCGGCGTAACATCATCTTTCACATTATACAAAAAAATTGGGGTAACTATTGTGTTTTGTTGTTTTTTGTTTTTTTTAAATTCATTAAAGTGTATTTTTTCCAAAAAGACCGCTGCGCAAATACAGTGTGATATAAAACAACGGTCGCCATTTTATTCTCTAGGGCCTCTGCTAAAAAATAAATATAGAATTTTTGGAGGTTCTAAGTAATTTTTCTAACAAAAAAATACTAATTTAAACTTATAAACAAAAAGTCCCAGAAAAGTGATTAAATCAAACACACTGGGGGTTATTTACGAAAGGCAAATCCACTTTGCACTGCAAGTGCATTTGGAAGTGCGGTCGCTCCAAATCTAAGGGGTAGATCTGAAATGAGTGGAAGCTCTGCTGATTTTATCATCCAATCATGTGCAAGCTAGAATGCTGTTTTTTAACTTTCCTTGCATGTCCCCCTCGGATCTACAGCAACTGCACTTCCAAGTGCACTTTTAGTGCACTTTCAAGTGCACTTGCAGTGCAAAGTGGATTTTCCTTTAGTAAATAACCCCCCACTGTATTTGAAAACTACCAAGCTCCAGATTACCTGCATTGAGGACCGTTAGGAACGCTCATGAGTCCTTCTCTTTAATTTAAAATAGCTATTTTCCCTGTAAATTCAATAGTTGTCATTACCATCTTCCTTCCTGCTGCATTTCCAGAGCCTCGTAATGGCCTAGCAAAAGGTTGACAACCATATCTGCAAAGTACCGCTAAGCCAAGAGACATTATGGAGCTCTAAGAAACCTTACGGCCCATTTAATTGAACGTTAAATATGGCCCTGAATGTTGTACATAATAGGAGTCAATTATCTTAATGTTATCTGCAGGCACATTACACTAGGAGACATATGTAAGGCAGTATTTGCAGAGTACTGTCGGAATGTAATGTTTTCTCCTGCAATACTAGAACCATACGTCCCCAGCTGTTTGTGTGATACAAACAATCCAGACACATTTTATAGCAGTGTAATTAAGCAATTTGATGTGTAAACGTCTAATAAAGAGATGTCCTGAGGTTACTGTTACTTACAGTTTGTTTTCCATTGGTGCTGTGTATGCTTCTGCTGTACCGTCACAATCTGTTGACATTTGCTGAACTGTTTGTCAAGTCAGAAGATTTATTCATGGCTGATAATGGAGCTTGGGGATTTTTCTATTTACCTGTATTACAGCTACAAAGACACAAAAAAAAAAGAAAGCAAACCCATCCAACTTCTGGCCTGCCGCAGGTGACACAGTATATAGAAAAACAACACATAACATTCTGCCACTACGGAAATATCTTTTTCATCAATCAGCTGGATGCCAGTTATGGCATTTTTCTACCACTGATTGCTGCTTTTCAACCTTATCTCTTTTCATAGAAGCAAATAGCCAGTAAACCTCTATCACAAAAACCATTACAAAATCACCTCTATCACAAATAACCTCTACAGGGCCAGATCTCCATCATTGTAGCTCATAGGTACAACAATATTGGAACACTATATAAGACAAGAATAATGGGCTAATAGTGCGCTAGAACCTATATAACTATTCCATAGTGATAAATATTTAAAGAAACAACCAAATATAATAAATAGTCCATACACATCTGATTACTGCAAAAACCTCTGATATGCAAATTCTGTAATAAAAAGTCCCTAAACTGTGATCATAAAGGAAAAAATTTTAAAAAATGAAAAAAAGTGCAGACAGAAAGTCACCACCACCTCAGTGTGAACTGCCTGCTCACCTTCCAGGAGTTTTCAGACACAAAGTCCTTATGATGGTCAGCCTCTATGTGTTCTGATCCTGGGACACAATGCAAACAGTTCTCCTGGACCTTTCCAAAAGCAATCCAGCCTTTCCAGGATAAGTTGATTCTCAAAACAATTAACATAACATCATTGTGCAAGATTGCTAATACACTGATTGCCTCCTCTTAGTATAAAATAAAATAAAAAAAAAAAAATAAACACTCACATTTGCCTCAACTTGAGAAAGTCACGTGACCTGTGACGCAACGTGTCGGGTGACGGTGTTTTGCTATGCTGAACATGCTGGATGTGCAGTGAGGAGGAAAGCTATGTTCTTACTCTGATCATTCAATATGCGGTATACATTGAGGCAAATGTGAGTGCCAGCGCCAGGGAGAGGTGGGGGAGAGAACCAAGTCTTTGGGCGGCCGCATCGCTGGATTGTGGGACAGGTGAGTGTGTGTTTATTAAGACTGCATTCACACTGAGGTGCTTTACAGGCACCATAGCGCCAAAAATAGCTCCTGCATAGCGCCTGTAAAGAGCCTCTCCTCTCACTCCAGTGTGAAATCCCCAGTGCTTTCACACTGGAGCGGTGCGCTTGCAGGACAGTAAAAAAAGTCCTGCAAGCAGCATCTTTGCAGCACTGTAGGAGTCGTGTACACACTGCTCCTAAAGTGCCCCTGCCCATTGAAATTAATTGGGCAGCGCCGCCAAACCGCCGGCAAAGCGCCGCCAAACCGCCGGCAAAGCGCCGCTGCAGTTGTGTTTTGCGGGCAGTTTTAACCCCTTTTTTCTGGTCGCTAGTGGGGGTTAAAAGCACCTCGCTAATGGCCGAAAATCGCTGCTAAAACGATGGTAAAGCGCTGCTAAAAATAGCGGCACTTTACCACCGACGCCCCCAACGCCCCAGTGTGAAAGCAGCCTAAAAGTCAGCAGCTACACTTTTTGTAGCTGCTGACTTTTATCAAACACAATAATGGCTGGAAGTCCTCTTTAAGAATATAACTTAGATTACAAAATCTTCTTACTCAAATTAGTTGGTGCAAAAATGAATACACCCCTCAACAAAAACTATTACATCTAGTATCTTGTATGACCTCCATGATTTGTAAGGACAGCACCAAGTCTTCTAGGCATGGAATGAACAAGTTGGCGACATATGGCAACATCTATCTTTTTCCATTTTTCAAGAACGACCTCTTTTAGAGCCTGGATGCTGGATGGAGAGATGCTCATCTATTCAGAATTCCCCAAGGGTGTTCGATTGGGTTCAGATCAGGAGACATACTTGGCCACTGAATCCAATCCACCCTGTTCTTCTTCAGAACTGCAACAGTCGGAATTTCCGTCAGAAAAAGTCTGATTGGAGCTATTCATCGTATATTCCAACCGTGTGTATGCCCCATCGGACTTTTTCCATCGAAAATTCAGATGGACTTAGATAGAGAACATGTTCTATATTTTTCAGATGGAACGGAACAGTCTGAATTTGGTGTGACCGTGTGTATGCAAGACTGCTTGAGTGGAATTCCGTCGCAATTCTGTCAGAAAAACCTTCAGAGTTTATTCCGACGGCAAAACCGGTCGTGTGTACAGGGCATTAGATGTGTGTTTTGGATCATTGTCATATTGGAAAAGTGCACAACGACTAAGGGCACGGAGTGATGGTAGCATCTTCTCTTTCAACATAGAGTAGTACATCTGTGAATTCATAATACCATCAATGAAATGCAGCTCCCCAAAACCAGCAGCACTCATGCAGCCCCACAGAAGGACAATGCCACCACCATGTTTCACTGTAGGCATTTTTCTTTGTACTCCTCACCTTTGCTACGCCATACAGTATTGAAGCCAATAGTTCCAAAAAACATTTATCTTGGTCTCTTCACTCCTGAGTACAGAGTTTCAGTAGTCTTCTTCTTTTTCAGCAAATTCCTGGCTGGCTTTTTTGTACATGGGCTTTAGGAGAGACTTCCTTCATGGACGACACACATGCATGTCATTCCTCTGCAGTGTACACCGTCTTGTGTCTCGGGAAACAATCACCCCAGTTTGGCTTTCTACTTCTTTAGCTAACTGCAGTGAACTTGCATGGCGATTTTCTTCAATCCTCCTCATCAGAAGACGTTTCTGTCGAGGTGTTAACTTCCGTGGATGGCCTGGACATCTCTGTGAGATGGTTGCAGTTCCATCTTTGTTAAATTTTTGTATCACTTTTGCTCCAGTATTCTGACTGATAAGTAAAGCTTTGCTGATCTTCTTGTAGCCTTCACTTTTCTTGTGTAAAGAAATGATTTTCTTTTTCACGCCTTGTGACACATTTCTCTTCCACGTGGTGCCATTGCTAACGGCATGAAAGCGGTTTACTTTGTTAAGTAACGCCCTTCTATAATCAACTGTCTGCTGGACAACTGTATAACCACTTCAGCCCCGGAAGGATTTACCCCCTTCCTGACCAGAGCACTTTTTGCGATTCGGCACTGCGTTGCTTTAACTGACAATTGTGCGGTCGTGCGCTGTTGCACCCAAACAAGATTGACATCCTTTTTTTCCCACATATAGAGCTTTCTTTTGGTGGTATTTGATCACCTCTGCAGTTTTTATTTTTTTGCGCTATAAACAAAAAAAGAGCGACAATTTTGAAAAAAAAGCAATTTTTTTTAACTATAATAAATATCCCCCAAAAATATATAAAAAAAAAACATTTTTTCCTTAGTTTAGACCGATATGTATTCTTCTACATATTTTTGGTAAAAAAAATCGCAATAAGCATATATTGATTGGTTTGCGCAAAAGTTATAGCGTCTACAAAATAGAGATAGTTTCATGGCATTTTTATTATTATTTTTTTTTATTAGTAATGGCGGCGATCTGCGATTTTTATCGTGACTGCGACATTATGGCGGACACATTGGACACTTTTGACACTATTTTGGGACCAGTGACATTTATGCAGCGATCAGTTCTATAAAAATGCACTGATTACTGTATAAATCCCACTGGCAGGGAAGGGGTTAAACACTAGGGGGCGATCAAGGGGTTAAGTGTGTCCTAGGGAGTGATTCTAACTGTGGGGGGATGACATTACAGCGATCACTGCTCCCGATGACAGACAGAGAGCAGTAGATCTCTGTCACGTCACTAGGCAGAACGGGGAAATTCTTTGTTTATATAGGCATCTCCCCGTTCTTCCACTCCCTGACACGCTCGCGGGCACCCGGCGGACATCGAGTCTGCGGGACCCACGGTCACGGAGCATGCGGCGGGCGCTCGCCTCCGGGGGCGTGCGCGCACCCACAATGCCGCATCTTAAAGGGGATGTACTTCTACGCCTATTTGCCCAGCTGTGCCATTGTGCCGACGTATATCTTCATGCACTGGTCGGCATGTGGTTAATGAATAATTAGACATACTTGTAGTTGAATGCTTGTTAAATAGGATTTTGTTGTCTAAAAGTTAGCTTTGCCCCTAGGACTTTCATTGGGGTGTTTTCATTTTTGCAACATGATCTTAAATGAATTTGTTAGGAAAAAATACTTTTTTTTTGTGTGTGCAGATTAACAAATCTTGGTTGCAATCAATGGCCCGCATTTGTGGGAATATTTTGTAGTATTGTGTCCCATAGAAAATGTTGAGTCTGAAAGGAAAGTAAAGGTTTTCTGGCAACTCTGTTGGGGTGTACTTATTTATGCTGAGCACTGTAGATGGGGAGGTGGATGCTGGGCTGGTGAGATGGCGGACATTTATGTTAGATGCTGTAGGTATGTTACTGGCAGACCTTTTTGTGATCTTTTCCCTACATGTTGGTTCCTTGGTTTGTCTTCTTTATAGGGGCTCATTGCCTCTTCTTTCTGATTGGGGTCATGCTGAGCCATTCATAGATTTACGACAAGCATGATCTTAGCTGTCTCCTCCGTCTGTTTTGTACCTGTGCCCCTTTATCAAATCTCTTTTTCTTTTAGGTTCTTTGTAATACTCATCTTTACTTTTGTTTTAGAGGGAACATTAAATACAATATGTGACCCTAACAACATTCCGGCTTTTAATTTTTAGGGTAGCTCTGATACCCTCTGTTATTTTGGGGTTGAGGCCCCTTATGGGTGGATCCTCCCTGTAGTTGGTCTGGTGGGCTCTCACATACTTGTGTTTTTCTTTGCATCATCTCTGGACCTGTAAGACCCTTAGACATGTGCAGAACGAAAAAATGTGTTTAGTTTAGATTTGTTATATACATAAATTTGTTTAGTTAAATTTGTTTCATTCGTTAACGGAATTCATTCTTTTTATTCATTTTCGAATTGATTCAAATTTTTCGAATCAATTTTGAATCAATTTCGAATAGTTTTCAAATTCAAAACAAAAATTTTTTTGAATTCGAATAGTTTTCCAATTCGAAAAGTTTTCAAATTCGAATAATTTTTCGAATTTCCAAAGAGAATAAAATAGAATAGAAAATAAAGTAATAGAACCATTTTCCAAAATTCAAAAATTATCAATTTGATTTTGAATAGAATAGAGTAGAATAGAATAGAAAATAACACAATAGTATAGAAAAAACAATAGAATAGACTAGAATAGAGTAGAATAGAATAAATATAACCATCTTCCTATTCTAATTTATTCTTTTCTATTCTATTCAAATTTGAATTAATTCTATTTTAATTTTGGGAAATGGTTATATTCTTTCTATTCTAATCTATTCTATTCTATTTTTTTTAATTATACTCTTTTTTTTAATTTGTCTATTTTATTCTATTTTATTTTCTATTCTATTCTTTTATATTCAAATTCAAATTTATTTTATTTGAAATTCGAATTTCAGAAGATGGTTATATTCTTTCTAGTCTATTCTATTCAGTTTTTTCTATACTATGCTGTTGGAAATGGTTGTATTCTTTCTATTCTATTCTTTTCTATTCTTTTTTTAATTGTAGTCCTTTCTAGTCTATTATAGTTTATTCTATTCTATTGTATTCTGTTCTTTTTTTCTATTGTATTATTTTCTTATGTATTCAAATTAAAATGTATTCTATTTGAAATTCGAATTTTGGAAGATAATTATATTCTTTCTATTATGTTATTCTATTCTATTTGTTTCTATTATATTTTAGTCTATTCTGTTCTTTTATTTTCTATTCTATTTTGTTCTGTTTTACTCTATTATATTCTATTCTTTTATTTTCTCTTATATTCTTTTCTAGTCTATTCTTTTTTTTCTATTCTATTCCTTTATTTTCTATTCTATTATTCCCTTTGGAAATTTGAAAACTATTCGAATTCCAAAACTATTTGAATTCGAAAACGAGTCGAAAACGATCCGAAAACTATTTGATATCGAATTTTGTCCGATTTTTTTTCCCCGTTATTTCGGATTCGTTTAAATTCGTTACTATTGTATCGGTATTGCTATTTTATAATTCGGATACATCCGAATTTCCGAAAAATGAAAATTTGTCCGAATATTAATTTGGAACAAAACAAACCGCACATGTCTAGTGTCCCCCTGCTTGCCTCTGGTGGTCCCACAAAGACTGTGGGGAAGCCCATTGTCTCTGTTCCAGGTGTAGAGTGTACAGGACTGGTCACTGATGTGGGAATCATCATGTGCGTGATATGTGTAGGATGTCATTTGGGTTTCTTCTCTATCCTTTCCTTATTTTACCCTTTATGTTGTGTGGGTGAGTTAAAGCTCATGAAATAATTAAGTTATGAAACAATTTGCACAAATGTCTAGTTTTTAATGTGATGGTTTTTATCTTTTATAGCTTACCTTCATTAAGATCTTGTGATACGCCTATGAGATTGGAAGAGTCCTGAAGAAGTGAGCGATCCCACGAAACGTGTAGAATTTGGTCTTCGATTTGAGTATTTAGGATATCTGTACTTGAGAAAATGTGACTTTGGTCTCTAATACGAACATGTGTTTATTTCTATTGTATGTTTTTAAGCCTTGGTTGGCAGAGTTTATTCAAATTTTGTAATAAATTTTGTGATTGTTTTTCATTTTGAGTGTGGTCTTAAGAGTTACTATTGGAGGCATATTTAACCACTTGGCGTCCACGCTATAGCCAAATGATGGCTACAGCGCGGACCTGAAATTCTGGGAGGCCGTCATATGACGTCTTCCCCTTTGCACACTCTCTGTGTGCCCCCTGCAGGGCACGCGTGGCGCGCGCTGTGATCACCGAGTCACTGAGTCTCGGGTGATCACAGATTCGAGTAAGGGGCCGATCCCGACCCCTTACCACGTGATCAGCTGTCAGCCAATGACGGCTGATCACATGATGTAAACAAAAGCTCGGTAATCTTTTTTTTTTTCTCCACATGCTGACAGAAAAAAAAGCCGATCACCGGCTTATGTGCAAGGGACATCGGTCCCAAAGAGGAAGGAGGCACATCTGCCTCATCTGTGCCCACAATTACCACCTGCCTGTGCCACCTGCCAGTGCCCACAGTGCCCACCAGTGCCACCTATCAATGCCCGTGAGTGCCACCTATCAATGCCTACAAGTGCCACCTATCAATGCCCACCAGTGGTGCCAATCAGTGCCTCATCAGTGCCACCTTGCAGTGCTGCCTATCAGTGTAACCTACAGTGCCCATTATTGCCACCCATCAGTGCCCATCACTGCCACCTATCAGTGCCCATCACTGCCAGCTATCAGTGCCACCTATCAGTGCCACATATTAGTGCCACTTCTCAGTGCCCACCAGTGCCACCTATCAATGCCCTTCTGTGCCACCCATCAGTGCCACCTCTCAGTGTCACCTCTCCGTGCACACCAGTGCTGCCTATCAATGCCCACCAGTGATGCCTATCAGTGCCTACCAGTGCCGCCTTATTGGTGCTCATCAATGCAGCCCATCGGTGCCCATCAGTGCAGCCCATCAGTGCCCATCAGTGCAGCCTATCGGTGCCCATCAGTGCCGCCTCATCAGCATACATCAATGAAGGAGAAAAATTACCTGTTTGCAAAATTTTATAAGAAAATATGAATAAAAATATATATATTTTTTTTAATTTGGTCTTTTTAATTTTTTTTAACAAAAAATAAAAACTGCAGAGCGGATCAAATACCATCAAAAGAAAGTTCTATTTGTGGGAAAAAAATTATGAAAATTTCATTTGGGTGCAGTGTTGTATGACCGCGCAATTGTCATTCAAAGTACGTCAGTGCTGAAAGCTGAAAATTGGCCTGGGCAGGAGGGGAATTTAAGTGCCCGGTAAGCAAGTGGTTAAAGTCCTACAAACTGTTAGTATGTTTTCTTGCACCCAAAGAAGAATCCCTTTGATAGCCTAATCCCCTTTACAAAGTATATTTTCTTGTTTTGCTTGTTCTAGTATATTGTGACAAAGTGCAAATAAGCTTGTATGAGACGATCATATTTCTAGTCTGGTTTAATATAATGTGACAATGTGTAAATATAAATGTAAGAGTCGTCTGTATTCCCAGCCTGTCGTAGTACATTGGGACAATGTGTAAATAAGCTTGTTAAAGACAAATATATTTCTACCCATGAAAGAGGAAAATGTGTGGCGGATAACTCTACCGGAAAAAAAAAAAAACACCTCTGTACTCATTTCATTCATTTTTTAATAATGGGCAACAATGTCGTTCATTAAAATCTTAGAAGGTTAAAGCAGTATTAAACCCAAAAACAAAATTGTAATATATTGCAGCTTACTAATCAATAGATGTAGTGACTGCATTAGTTTTCTTTTTTTAGTTTTTTTTTTTCCCTGGTGATCTGGCCAGTAATGCACCTCCTGTATTGGAGTGTCTCCATTCTGGATGAAAGAGCACAGGGGCTTCTTTGGACAGCAACATTGTCGGTCTAGATCAGGGGTCTCCAAACTTTCTAAACAAAGGGCCAGTTTACTGTCCTTTAGACTTTAGGAGGGCCAGACTGTGGCCAGTGGGAATAGAAAAGGTCCTGACGTAATGGGAAAAAAAACAATGCTCCATTTTTGTTTCATTGAGAGTAATTGCGCCCCGTTATTGGTGTAAGTGGGAGGAATTGTGCCTCATCATTGATGTCATTGGGCCCCACTGTTGGTAACATTGGGAGGAATTCTGCCCCTTCTTTGGTGTCAGTGGAAGGAATTATGCCCCATTGTTGGTGTCAGTGGGAGGAACTGTGCCCCAGCGTTGGTGTGATTGGGAGGAATTGTGCCCCATTTTTGGTGTCAGTGGGAGGAACTGTGCCCCATCGTTGGTGTGATTGGGAGGAATTGTGCCCCTTTATTGGTGTCAGTGGAAGGAATTATGCCCCATTGTTGGTGTTAGTGGGAGGAACTGTGCCCCATTGTTGGTGTGATTGGGAGGAATTGTGCCCCATTGTTGGTGTTAGTGGAAGGAATTATGCCCCATTGTTGGTGTCAGTGGGAGGAACTGTGCCCCATCGTTGGTGTGATTGGGAGGAATTGTGCCCCATTTTTGGTGTCAGTGGGAGGAACTGTGCCCCATCGTTGGTGTGATTGGGAGGAATTGTGCCCCTTTATTGGTGTCAGTGGAAGGAATTATGCCCCATTGTTGGTGTTAGTGGGAGGAACTGTGCCCCATTGTTGGTGTGATTGGGAGGAATTGTGCCCCATTGTTGGTGTTAGTGGAAGGAATTATGCCCCATTGTTGGTGTCAGTGGGAGGAACTGTGCCCCATCGTTGGTGTGATTGGGAGGAATTGTGCCCCATTTTTGGTGTCAGTGGGAGGAACTGTGCCCCATCGTTGGTGTGATTGGGAGGAATTGTGCCCCATTGTTGGTGTTAGTGGAAGGAATTATGCCCCATTGTTGGTGTTAGTGGAAGGAATTGTGCCCCATTGTTGGTGTTAGTGGGAGGAACTGTGCCCCATCGTTGTTGTGATCGGGAGGAATTTTGCTCCATTGTTGGTGTCAGTGGATAAAATAGTGCCCCAAGGGCCAGATAAGAGCAAGCAAAGGGCCACATCTGGCCCCCGGGCCGCACTTTGGAGACCACTGGTCTAGAGGAAGGGGGGTGTAGATGTACATGTTAGATGCAGATTTAGATATACTAACAAATTAAAGCCAAACTCCAGCTCATAGTTTATAAGCATTTATAGCAACATTTTTTTCTCCTTTTGGAGTAGAGGTTTTATATAAATAAGTAAAAGCTGATCATTGTAAGCACCCCTGTCAGTGGTAAATGGCCTGTCTCAACCTTCTAACTGAAAGAGAGCTTTTTCTGTTAAACAACAACAGATGTACTGGCCAGATCATCAGTGAAAAAAAAAAGAATGCAGCCTAAAAAAAAGAAATATAGTGCAGCCATCACATCTAAGCATTAGAAAATGTATGCTTTTGGTAAGTGATGACACTGGTGACTCACCAATGTACTAATTTCACAGCAGAGAATAGGGATGAGCCGAACACCCTCCGGTTCGGTTCGCACCAGAACCTGCGAACGGACCGAAAGTTGCACAAACGTTAGAACCCCATTGACGTCTATGGGACTCGAACGTTCGAAATCAAAAGTGCTCATTTTAAAGGCTAATTTGCATGGTATTGTCCTAAAAAGGGTTTGGGGACCCGGGTCCTACCCCAGGGGACATGTATCAATGCAAAAAAAAACTTTTAAAAACGGCCGTTTTTTCGGGAGCAGTGATTTTAATGATGCTTAAAGTAAAAAAAAAAAAAGTGAAATATTCCTTTAAATATCGTACCTGAGGGGTGTCTATAGTATGCCTGTTAAACAGGGGCTGAAAAATTGTGCCTTAGGCACTGGTGGTGGCACCCAGAACCAAAAATGTTCTTACAAGCTATCAGCGTGATGATTGAGGAGGAAGAGGATAATTACTCAGGGATAGTCACTCAGCATCAGCATAGGCAGTCTTTGAAGGGATCTGAGATTTCAAAAAAAATTATTCGGTTACATCAGCATCAGGTGCTTGGTAGCTGGTGGTGATCCAAGACTCATTCATTTTTATGAAGGTCAGTCGATCGACCGAATCAGTGGACAGACGCACCCTGTGATCGGTTACCACGCCTCCAGCAGCACTGAATGTGCGTTCCGAAAGAACGCTGGATGCAGGACAGGCCAGTAGCTCAATTGCATACTGTGCAAGCTCTGGCCAGTGATCCATCCTCAAGACCCAGTAACCCAGAGGATTTTCGGTGGGAAAGGTGTCCAAGTCTGATCTTGCCCCTAGGTATTCCTGCACCATGTAAAACAGAAGCTGGCGATGGTTGCTGGAACCGATCATACCTTGGGGCTGCGGACCAAAAAATTGTCTGAACGCATCGGTCAGACGGCCACCTTCTCCACCGCTCCTTCTTTGACTGACCGAAGCCTCAGCAACACGTTGTCCAGAAACAGGAGTTTGTAACCTCCCAGTCTCTGGGAACGCGTTGCACAGACCTTTCTGCAAGGCCTCCCGAAGATGTTTCATCCTCTGCTCCCTCTGCGATGGCAAGATAAGGTCCGCAACCTTACCCTTGTAACGTGGATCAAGGAGGGTTGCCAGCCAGTATTGGTCCTTCTCCTTGATACCACGAATACGAGGATCCTTACGCAGGCTTTGCAGGATCAGGGAGGCCATGCAGCGTAGGTTTGCTGAGGCATTCGGTCCGGAGTCCTCTGGGTCACTAAGGACGACATGGTCCGCAGCCACCTCCTCCCAGCCACGTACAAGTCCATGTGTTTCTTGGGACTGATCCCTTAAAGACTGCTGCTGATGCTGAGTGCCAGGCTCCACCTCCATACTGACACAATCTTCCTCCTCCTCCTCTTCCTCCTCGTCCTCTTCCTGTGTGATCGGCGGGCACGCAGGAACACTGTCTGGATAAAGGGGGCCTTGAGAGCTAAGGAAGTCCTCCTCTTCCTGCCTCTGTTCTGCCTCAAGTGCCCTGTCCATTATTCCACGCAGCGTGTGCTCCAACAGGTGGACAAGGGGGACAGTGTCACTGATGCATGCACTGTCACTGCTCACCATCCTCGTGGCCTCCTCAAATGGTGACAGGACAGTGCATGCATCCCTGATCATGGCCCACTGGCGTGGGGAAAAAAAACCAAGCTCCCCTGACCCTGTCCTGGTGCCATAGTCGCACAGGTACTCATTGATGGCCCTCTGCTGCGTGTGCAGCCGCTGCAGCATGGCCAACGTTGAGTTCCACCTGGTGGGCATGTCACAGATTAGGCGGTTCTTGGGCAGGTTAAACTCCTTTTGGAGGTCCGTCAGCCGAGCACTGGCATTATATGACCGGCGGAAATGCACACAGACTTTCCTGGCCTGCCTCAGGACATCCTGTAAGCCCGGGTATCTGCCCAAGAACTGCTGCACCACCAAGTTAAGGACGTGAGCCAAACAGGGCACATGGGTCATTTGTCCCTGTCGGAGGGCAGAGAGGAGGTTGGTGCCATTGTCGCAAACCACCATTCCTGCCTTAAGTTGGCGTGGCGTCAACCACCTCTGAACCTGCCCCTGCAGAGCTGACAGAACCTCTGCCCCAGTGTGGCTCCTGTCCCCCAAGCACACCAGCTCAAGCACCGCATGGCATCTTTTGGCCTGCGTACTTGCGTAGCCCCTTGAACGACTACGGAGCACCGCTGGTTCCGAGGAAGAGGCCATGGAGGAAGAAGAAGAGGAGGGGGTGGAGGAGAGAGGTGTGTCACAATCATTAGCATTTTGGAGGCGTGGTGGCGGAACAACCTCCAACACTACTGCACCTTGTCCTGCATCCTTCCCAGCTGCCAGCAGAGTCACCCAATGCACCGTGAAACTTAGGTAACGTCCCTGTCCATGCCTGCTGGACCATGAGTCAGCGGTAATATGCACCTTACCGCTGACCGCCCTGTCCAGCGAGGTATGGACATTGCCTTCCACATGCTGGTAGAGAGCCGGAATCGCCTTCCGTGAGAAAAAGTGGCGTTTGGGTACCTGCCACTGAGGAACCGCACATTCCACAAACTCACGGAAGGGGGCAGAGTCTACCAACTGAAAAGGCAGCAGTTGAAGTGCTAGCAATTTTACCAAGCTAGCATTCAACCGTTGGGCATGTGGATGGCTGGGAGCAAACTTCTTTCGGCGGTGCAGCAGCTGGGGCAGGGAAATTTGCCTGGTACAATCTGACGTCGGTGTACCAAAATCAGATTGCCCACAAGTACGTGGCTGTGACACACCTAATTCTACACCTTCATTCCTCTCAGTGCAGGTCTCAGAGAGGACTGAAGGTCTAGTGGGGTTGGAAATCTCAGCTGATGAGGAGCAAGCAGAGGTCCTCTTTGTTCTTTGGTGTGGGTCTTTTAGATACGCTTGCCAACGAACTGCATGGCAGGTCAACATATGTCTGGTCAAGCATGTGGTACCCAAGCGGGAGATGTTTTGGCCACGCGAGATACGCTTGAGACATATGTTGCAAATAGCAGCGGTGCGATCTGATGCACTCGTCTCAAAAAAGGCCCACACCAAAGAACTTTTTGAATAACGCGCAGAGACTGCAGCGCCCTGCACATGTGGAGCTTTGGGGTGTGATGCAGTCAATGTGCTGCCCTTAGGCTGGCCCCTGGAGGGCACCCTGCCTCGTTGGTGATGTGCCGCCTCCTCCTCCTCCTATCAGGCACCCACGTTGAGTCAGTGACCTCATCATCCCCTCCCTCCTCATCACTGGAGCAAACCTGGCAGTATGCTGCAGCAGGGGGAGCATGACTGCCAGATTGCTGTCCTTCTTGGGCACCCCCTCTGTCCGTGCTCGTGTTACTGCCTTCATCGAGCTCAGTATCATCATCAGAGCCTTCCAAACGCTGGGCATCCTCCTGGAGCATGTACCCAACACTGTGGTCAAACAGTTCGAGGGACTCCTCAGGAGGACATGGTGGGGCTAGGGAAGGAGTCACTGATGACATTGAGCCGAGGGAAGAGGCCGCTGCTTTGCCAGACAAAGTACCCTGGGCATGGGTGAGAGAGGATGAGGAGGATGAGGACGGCTTGGTCATCCACTCGACCAAGTCTTCCGCATGTTGCGGCTCAACATGGCCAGCTGCCGAAAAAAAGGCCAAGCGTGTCCCATGGCCACGTGCTGATGAGGATGCACCGTCTCCACGACCAGCACTAGACACAGAGCCTGCTTGCCCTCTCTTATTGGCTTGTGACTGTCTGCCTCTCCTTCTTGGCCTTCCAGACATACTAATGGCCTGTAGCTGCACTAAGCTGGGATATATATATATATATATATATATATATATATATATATATATATATGTACTGATACTGCAGCTAGCAAAATCAACTGCCTGCCTGTAGTATGAGAACACCACCAACCTTCTACAGGTAGCTTTAGCTGAACACTGTGAGGTGGACGCACCCCACTAACTTGTAGGTTTAGCAGAACACTGTGAGCAGGACGCACTGCACTAACTGTAAATAGTCTAGCTGCCTGACTGTGGTACTAATAGGATCAAAAGAACACCAGCAATTTTCTTCAGGTAGCTGTATTTACTGTAACAAGACAAGCCTGCCTGTCAGTAAGAAGATAACAGAAACGGATCTAGCTGAACACTGTGAGCAGGACGCACCCCACTAGCTTGTAGGTTTAGCTGAACACTGTGAGGTGGACGCACCCCACTAACTTGTAGGTTTAGCTGAACACTGTGAGCAGGACGCACCCCACTAACTTGTAGGTTTAGCAGAACACTGTGAGCAGGACGCACTGCACTAACTGTAAATAGTCTAGCTGCCTGACTGTGGTACTAATAGGATCAAAAGAACATCAGTAATTTTCTTTAAAATACTGTAACAAGACAAGCCTGCCTGTCAGTAAGAAGATAACAGGAACGGATCTAGCTGAACACTGTGAGCAGGACGCACCCCACTAGCTTGTAGGTTTAGCTGAACACTGTGAGGTGGACGCACCCCACTAACTTGTAGGTTTAGCTGAACACTGTGAGCAGGACGCACCCCACTAACTTGTAGGTTTAGCAGAACACTGTGAGCAGGACGCACTGCACTAATTGTAACTAGTCTAGCTGCCTGACTGTGGTACTAATAGGATCAAAAGAACACCAGCAATTTTCTTCAGGTAGCTGTATTTACTGTAACAAGACAAGCCTGCCTGTCAGTAAGAAGATAACAGAAACGGATCTAGCTGAACACTGTGAGCAGGACGCACCCCACTAGCTTGTAGGTTTAGCTGAACACTGTGAGGTGGACGCACCCCACTAACTTGTAGGTTTAGCTGAGCACTGTGAGCAGGACGCACCCCACTAACTTGTAGGTTTAGCAGAACACTGTGAGCAGGACGCACTGCACTAACTGTAAATAGTCTAGCTGCCTGACTGTGGTACTAATAGGATCAAAAGAACACCAGCAATTTTCTTCAGGTAGCTGTATTTACTGTAACAAGACAAGCCTGCCTGTCAGTAAGAAGATAACAGAAACGGATCTAGCTGAACACTGTGAGCAGGACGCACCCCACTAGCTTGTAGGTTTAGCTGAACACTGTGAGGTGGACGCACCCCACTAACTTGTAGGTTTAGCTGAACACTGTGAGCAGGACGCACCCCACTAACTTGTAGGTTTAGCAGAACACTGTGAGCAGGACGCACTGCACTAACTGTAAATAGTCTAGCTGCCTGACTGTGGTACTAATAGGATCAAAAGAACACCAGCAATTTTCTTCAGGTAGCTGTATTTACTGTAACAAGACAAGCCTGCCTGTCAGTAAGAAGATAACAGAAACGGATCTAGCTGAACACTGTGAGCAGGACGCACCCCACTAGCTTGTAGGTTTAGCTGAACACTGTGAGGTGGACGCACCCCACTAACTTGTAGGTTTAGCTGAACACTGTGAGCAGGACGCACCCCACTTACTTGTAGGTTTAGCAGAACACTGTGGGCAGGACGCACTGCACTAACTGTAAATAGTCTAGCTGCCTGACTGTGGTACTAATAGGATCAAAAGAACACCAGTAATTTTCTTTAAAATACTGTAACAAGACAAGCCTGCCTGTCAGTAAGAAGATAACAGGAACGGATCTAGCTGAACACTGTGAGCAGGACGCACTGCACTAAATGTAAATAGTCTAGCTGCCTGACTGTGGTACTAATAGGATCAAAAGAACACCAGTAATTTTCTTCAAAATACTGTAACAAGACAAGCCTGCCTGTCAGTAGGAATATAACAGGAACGGATCTAGCTGAACACTGTGAGCAGGACGCACTGCACTAAATGTAAATAGTCTAGAAGATAACAGGAACGGATCTAGCTAAACTGAATACAGTGTATATATATATATATATGCAACACCTGGGATGCATATATATATACACAATACACTTTAAGTGCAGCTAACTGACTGACTGTCCTGCCTAATCTAGCTAACTCAAATGAAATGACACTGTCTCTCTCTCTCTCTAAGCACACCGGAACACACTGCACAGGGCCGCCGTGCAGGCGGCCTTATATAGTGTGGGGCGTGTACTAAATCCCCTGAGCCATAATTGGCCAAAGCCTCCTTGGCTTTGGCCAATTATGGCTCTCTGTTAAGGCGGCGCTGTGATTGGCCAAGCATGCGGGTCATAGTGCATGCTTGGCCAATCATCAGCAAGCAATGCACTGCGATGCCGCAGTGAATTATGGGCCGTGACGCGCCACACGAATTTGGCGCGAACGGCCCATATCGTTCTCAATTCGGCGAACGATCGAACAGCCGATGTTCGAGTCGAACATGGGTTCTACTCGAACACGAAGCTCATCCCTAGCAGAGAACTATGAATAGATTTAGTGTACAAAGTCCATTCATTTGGTTACATAAAAAATCATGATTTAAAAAAAAATCGCAATCATTTTATGTGATTTCCCCTTTTCTCATTTTGTTTTTTTTTTTTTTTGTTATTTTAAGTTTTTTTTAGGCAAAGCAAAAAAGCTTTTGGAATTTTTAAAATAACAAGTATGATATTAAAATGCTGTTATAGCAATACTTTTCCCTGTAGACTAAAAATCTCAAAAGAGAAAAACACACCTAAAAAAAAGGTACAAAAAAAGAAACACGGGACAAATGGCAACATTTTTTTTTTTTAAACTTCCCATTTGTGGGGTGTATATTGTATTTTTATGTTACTTTTTTATAACATCATCTATGATCATGAATCTACAGGCTGTAATTAAAAAAAAAAAATAGTCTCCACAAATTGATAGAAAGGGAAGGCTTTTCCTTGTGTTTTATGGTCCGAATAGATGCTTGAAAAACTCAGACAGCGTCAGGTCGGGAGTAAAGATGACAGCAAAAAAGTTCAGAAGCGCTACCTATGCAGACAGTTGAATAATAGATAGACCAGGGCTGTAGGCACAGCAGGCTGGCTGGTACTTGTACAAAAACACAGTCACTTCCAGCGCTAATAGGTCTTCCAAGGTGAGGAGTAACAGATGTCAGATAAAATGGTGGTGTGATATATATGGTATATGGTAACCCAGAACTAGGTGGATGCTGCCTTCCTCAGATGGGGTAATCCGAAAAGAACTACAAGAAAAACAGAAATGGAAGGCGCGTACACCTAGTGCATTACCAGAGATAATTTAACCACTTCAATACAGAGCACTTAGACATCTTCCTACCCAGACCAATTTTCAGCTTTCAGCGCTGTCACTCTTTGAATGACAATTGCGCGGTCATGCTACACTGTACCCAAACTACATTTTTATCATTTTGTTCCTACAAATAGAGCTTTCTTTTGGTGGTATTTGATCACCTCTCCGCTTTTTATTTTTTGCAAAACAAATTAAAAAAGACCAAAAATTTTGAAGAAAAATAAAAGTTTTGCTTTTGTTTCTGTTAAAAAAGTTTGTAAATAAGTACGTTTTCTCTTTCACTGATGGGCACTGATAAGGCGGCACTGACAGGCACTGATAAGGCAGCACCGATGAGGTGGCACCAATGAGCGGGCACTGATGATAGGCACTGATATGCGCCACTGATGGGCACTGGTAGGCGGCACTGATGGGTGGCACCGATATGCAGCACTGCTGGACATTGATAGGCGACACTGATGAGCACTCATGGGTGGCACTGGTGGTCACTGATGGGCACTGATAGGCGACACTGATGGGCACTGAAAGGCTGAAAAGATGGGTTCTTATGGGTGGCACTGATGGGCACTGATAGGTGGCACTGCTGGGCACTGATGGGCACTGATACGTGGCACTGATGGGCACTGATACGCGGCACTGATACGCTGCACTGAGAGCATCCCTGGTGGCACTGGCAGTGGTAGGCATTGTGAGTGGGCACTGATTGGCAGCTGCCTGGGCATTGATTGGCAGCTGCCTGGGCACAGATTAGTATTTCCCTGGGGGTCTAGGGGGCATACCTGGTGGTCCAGTGTGGATGGCTTCCCTGGTGGTCCTGGGCGGCTTCCCTGGTGGTCCTGGGTGGGATCTGATGGGGGGCTGTGCTGATAAACAATCATGACAGAACCCTCTGTCAGGAGAGCAACCGATCAGCTCTCCTCTACTCGCGTCTGTCAGACACGAGTGAGGAAAAGCCAATCACCGGCTCTTCATATTTACATTGTGATCAGCTGTGATTGGACACGGCTGATCACGTGGTAAAGAGTCTCCGTCAGAGACTCTTTACCTAGATCGGTGTTGCGGGGTGTCAGACTGACACCCTCACTGGGTGCCCAGTGCCCATCAGTGCCGCATATCAGTGCCCATAGTCAGTGCCCGCTCATTGGTGCCACCTCATCGGTGCCGCCTTATTGGGTGGACCCCTCACGATCGCCGCTATTTGATATTTGAGGTCTGTTTCGTTCTTCCAAAATGTGAGTCTGTTTTTTATTATTTTAATAAACTAGTGTTTTAAAACGTTTTTACTCTATGTGAGTTTTGTTTGCTCCTTGCATGGCATATGAAACTACACGTTTGGCTTATGCTGGATTACCTATGGGAGAGGAAGCCGTGCGGACCCCCCCTTTTTTCTTTCCACCATCTGTTGATGACATCTGACAAGACGCATTTCCCAGAACCAGTGGTTATTATGCTTTTTTGACTTGTCTGGCGTACGCCATTTCAGGTCAATTTTTTCCGGTAAGTCTCCTCTACTCCTGGTGTTGGCCCCGGCACTGATGTACAATCTATACACACTTGTGGTCTCCCTTCTGCCCACTCGCCAGATTTGGTGCGACTAAAATTCTGTGAATACCATCTGGCCATGCATCACCCCCTTTGAACTCTGTTGATGTTTTCTTCACTATTTTTCTACACATTTTTTATGGACTACTAAAGTTTTATGTTTTTTATGTTTGGTGTCTGGCTCATGGAACCAGCACGGGTTTCTATTAATCACTGACACATCTGATGATTAAGTATTATTGTGTATTTACTTTATATGTGATCAACACTGATTAATTATTTGACACTATCCATTTTATGGTCATACATTTTTTGGTAGTATTCACCATTTTTATATGTCTTTATTGTAATACACACGGCTGTGGATGTGATATATAGCGCCACACTTTTGTTTCTTTTGTTTTTTTTTCTGCCTTGAGTCTATAGGTGTGTTGGCTGCTTTTCACTTTCTTTCTAAACGTAGCGCTGTACTTAATTTTTATTTTTGCTTTCTACACATGATTGGATGATGGAAGTCAGTAGAACTTCTGTTCATTTACAAAGCTCTGGAGCAACTGCTCTTGCAAAGTGCAAAGTCCATTCGCCTTTAGTAAATCAACCCCTTGCTCTCTGTGTGGAAGCAGTGGTCTCTCTGCAGATGTCTCAAGCAAATTAGCGCTCATAGTTACCAATGCAATATCGCACAAGCAGGCAATACATGACTATATAAAAATTAACTGTATAAAACATAGCAATAAAAAGGATCATTACTGGGGCACAAGGAGAGTCCGTAAATTATGTAAATGTCCAGTAGATGAAGATAATTAATGATTGACTGATGGGGAGGATGAATCACAGCAATCGGCACTATCAGCAAAGGGCAGCTCTTCCCAGGAGTGAAGACGGCTCAGAGTCATCAAAGGAAAACAAGAGAAAGAGGAGCGCCTCTAAGTAAAGTGCTTTATTCAATAAAATAAAATAAACAGTAGCCACTTACATGTCAATAAAAGATGAAGTTCTACAAAAGTTGGTAAAAGCAATAGGTGTAACTATGGGCTGTAGCAGCAACCCCAAGAGTGTGTCTGATCCATGCTGCAGTGACGGCGGGAGACCGAGGCGGATACAGCCGATCCTAGCAGAGGAAGGCAACGAGAGACTTGTGGAACCTGCGTGTGACATCAGCTGTGGAGAGGAACACAACGCGTTTCAGAGCATGAGCGAAGTCCATGAGGCGCATGCACACTCCTTTGTCAAGTGTAGCCAAGTGTATCTCTGCAGATGTCTGACAACCCCCTACTGAGACAGAGCTAAGGCTAATAGGGGGTATTTCTGATTGCAGAGTTTTAGGTCTGACTTAGCAGGCATTTTTTTTTTTCTGATCTCTGAAAACAGACCACTACTTGCACACAGAGAGCAAGGGTCCTTCTCTGCAGCATGTTGGCAGGACACAGGCTTTTCTTTCCATATTGTGGCTGCTTTTTAATAAAAAACTGACTGTGAGACCTTACACGCCTTAACCACTTAAGGACCGGAAGATTTTCCCCCCTTAATGACCAGGCCATTTTTTGCAATATAGCACTGCGTCACTTTAACTGAGAATTGTGCGGTCGGGTGACGCTGTACCCAAACAATATTGATATCCTTTTTTGTCCCACGAATAAAAAAATTTTTGGGGTGATATTTGATCATCTCTGCAGTTTTTATTTTTTGCGCTATGAACAAGAAAAGAGCGACAATTTTGAAAAAAAAAACAAACAATATTTTTTACTTTTTGCTATAATAAATATCCCCCAAAAATATATACATTTTTTTTTTCCTCAGTTTAGGCCGATATGTATTCTTCTACATATTTTTGGTAAAAAAAAAATCGCAATAAGCGTATATTGATTGGTTTGCGCAAAATTTATAGCGTCTACAAAATAGGGGATGGTCTTATGGCCATTTGTTAAAAAAAAATTTTTTTATTAGTAATGGCGGCGATCTACGATTTTTTTCGGGACTGCGACATCGGACATTTTTTACACTATTTTGGGACCATTGTTATTTATACAGCAATCGATGCGAAAAAATGCATTGATTACTGTGTAAATGACACTGGCAGTGAAAGGGTTAACCACTAGGGGGCAGTGAAGGGATTAAGTGTGTCCTAGGGAGTGATTCTAACTGTGGGGGGGATGGGCTTCAACACACAGGACAGTGATCACAGCTCTCGATGACAGGGAGCAGTGATCTCTGTCATGTCACTAGGCAGAACGGGGAAATACTTTTAACTGTTTACAAAAGCATCTCCCCGTTCCACCTCTCTGTGACATGATCACTGGCACCCGGCGGACAGCGAGTCCGTGGGACTCGCGGTCACGGAGACCGCGGTGGGCGCGCGCCCTTGACACCGCTTCTTAAAGGGGACGTACCTGTACGGCCTCTTGCCTACCAGCGCCATTCTGCCGTCGTACATCGGCGTGCGATGGTCGGCAAGCGGTTAATGCATGCATAATGTATTAAGGTAAAAAACATTTTAACGCTTGCTGTAAAACCCCCCACACACACATACAAGCACTTACCTGAGTCCTGCGCACCTGCTGCTTGCTCTAGGGGCACACATAGAAGGTGAGGAGCAGAAAGTGCTGGCTGGGGACCCCAGAAGAGGAGATTTCGGGCGGCTCTGTGCAATACCATTGCTTACAGAGCAGGTCAGTATAACATGTTTATTATTTTTATTTAAAAAATTGCCCTTACAACCTCTTTAAAATGGCCACATGACATGCAGTAAAAACTGTAGAAAATACGCAAGCTTATCTATTAACACTATTTATCATTTAGGCGGTAGCTCCTTCTCATCGGCATGTCATACCTGAGTAGGTATAATAATACAAATACAAATACTATATAAATAAGAAAATACTTACATCTTAACTTCCAGAATCAAGGAGGCAAAAAAGAAAAATCTCTTCTTTCAAGTTATTAGATCAATATGATTCTAGAACTTCACTTGTTAAACCAAAAAATGGACCAACTGAGTATCGATTCCGGCAATCCTAGCAAGACATGGATCAAACAAATAGGTAGAGATTGTGCTAACATAGATATAATATTTCCACTCTAAATTAAAACATATCATAGAAACCTAAACCATATATTTGAAACCATAGCAGTTTTCTTCTCATACTACCCTGTTCTTAGATATTTATTAAATACATAAATATAGTAAATTATTATTGAAATAATAATTAAAATACATTTAATATTCATTTATTTAGCTACCTGATTGTTATTTTTGTAATTGTCATGGGGGATGACCAGTTTGATTTTTCCTCCAGGCATGCTTATGCCTGAACTCTCCATGGGCCTCAGGCTGTTTCAAGGGCAATACCAAGCTTCACATGAAGCGGCAAACATTTCTTATCACCCGGAAAAATTGTTCAACACACTGAAAAATGTATCTAAGGTCTTCAGCCCTTCCTTTTAATGCAGGATCTCATGGGGATGGGACAGGTCCAGGTGCTCCCTACATGTTGGTTCTTAGTGAGATATCTAACATGTCTATGGCCAACTGTTACCCTTAAAGGTACAGGACATAGATTATACATGGCTAATAATCAGGTTAGGATAGGAAAATGTTTAATATCTTTGAACTGTGCGAATATTTTAAAGAATATCCTGGACAGCAAGAAAAATAAACCAATCCTTCAACAAATCAAGCCCAACCTTTGACTAGAAGCTCAGATGACTAAGGCCCCTTTCACAGTAGCTGACCCGATTGGGTCCGCCTGTCAGTTTTTGAGGCAGACCCAGTCGAAGCCTCCAGTCTCCTCTATGGAGCGGCAGGTGTCAACGGATGTGTGTCTGTTGATACCCGCCAACACCCGATCTGATTCTAACCACTAAAAACAGATTGATGGGAATCCGTTCCTCATCCATCTGGTGGATCAGATGGCATTCCGGTGTAAACAGAATGCATTAAGATAAAAAACATTCTGCCTTTACAACTCCTTTTCCCATGATTTGGTTCTTCCCATAATATATCCAAAATAAGGCAGCTTCAGCTTGGGCCCCTTACACAAAGAGAATCAGTCCATTGATCCCCGCTAAGCAAGCAGATGGTTGGTCTGTGTCAGCTCCGCCTAAGCTGAGTGGACACAGACTAACCTTCTGCGGGCTCAGCGGGGATCAGCAAACTGATTTTCTTTGTGTAAGGGGCCTAAATTGAAGCTGCCTTATTTTGGATATACTATGGGAAGAACCAACTCACAGGTAAAAAAGAAGGGGGTACCAGCATTAAAGGAGTTGTAAAGGCAGAAGGTTTTTTTATCTTAATGCATTCTATGCATTAAGATAAAAAGCCTTCTGTGTGTAGCAGCCCCCTTAAGCCCCTCTAATATTTACCTGAGCCCCATCTCTGTCCAGCCATGTCCACGAGTCCCATCCGGGACTCTCCCTCCTGATTGACTGAGACACAGCAGCTGCGCCATTGACTCCTGTGGCTGTCTATCAAAGTCAGTTAAAAAGTATACAGTATAATTCTGCGCTGCCCTGAAAACAAAAAACAGCAGCTAACACGGCCAACAGGATATATGCCAAGTACAAAGAAAACAAAATAGGTGTAGCGCTAAAAAGTTTTAAAATGTCCAATATCAAGATGAAAAAATAGACCAACAGTTCTAAGTATAGAATGTAGGAGGAAATCATCCATATATATATTGGTCCTAGTGATAGGAAGTCCTCAGAGGTTATGTGACTTCAGACAAAGAACACGTCAATAGGTATATAACATCTGCAGTGAAGACAGACACACCACCAACGACAATGAAGAGGCTTACCAGATCTCATGGACCCAAAGGGGCATACGCCGAGTTGGGTCAGACAAAGCTTGGGTGGTCAGTGGCTGTAAATGATCTAGAAGCGTAATGTTCCTGGGATGAACCATAAACTGATGTGTCCCTCAGAATGGTATTAGGAACCAAATGGTGGTGATGACAAGTAGGAAAAAAGGAGGAAAGGCCACATAGTGTAAATCCATAAACAAATGTAGAACTTATTAAAAATTAAGAGATACACTCACATGTAAATCCTTTTAAAAACAGCACTGTAAAAATGTGGCGGCAGTGGGGTCAGTGGGGTCCTACCTGCGTTTCGTCATCTTAGACACGTTTTCGCCCCCAGACAAAGTCTAAGAGGATGAAACACGTCGGGTAGGACCCCACTGCCACCACATTTTTACAGCGCTGTTTTTAAAAGGATTTACATTTAAAAGGATTTACAGTTTATGGTTCATCCCAGGAACATCACCCTTCTGGATCATTTACAGCCATTGACCACCCAAGCTTTGTCTGACCCAACTCGGCGTATGCCCCTTTGGGTCCATGAGATCTGGTAAGCCTCTTCATTGTCGGTGGTGGTGTGTCTGTCTTCACTCCAGATGTTATATACCTATTGATGTGCTCTTTGTCTGAAGTCACATAACCTCTGAGGACTTCCTATCACTAGGACCAATATATATATGGATGATTTCCTCCTACATTCTATACTTAGAAATGTTGGTCTATTTTTTCATCTTGATATTGGACATCTTAAAACTTTTTAGCGCTACACCTATTTTGTAATCAAAGTCGGTTAGCCAAACAGGATGGACACACGGAGTTGAATGGACACATGGAGCTGCAGCTTGGCTTGGGTGCCCCCATAGCATACTGCTTGCTGTGGGGGCACTCGACAGGAGGGGGTGGCCAGGAGCAGCAAAGGGGGACCTGAGAAGAGGAGGATCTGGGCTGCTCTGTGCAAATCCACTGCACATAGGAGGTAAGTATAACATGTTTGTTTTTTTGTTTTAAACAAGACTTTACAAACACTTTAAAGATGAAGTTTAATCTACTTATATTTTTGTGAGAAGCTCACAGTGTGCCGTGAAATCAGAGTAAGCATTTTCAGTACAGAAGAGCAGCCTGTAAAATTGTGGAAGACTGGAGCTAAGCTTTAGGTTGGCTGGATACAATGGCATGAACATACCATTGCAAAAACTTTAGACCCAAAACGAAAACAGAACGTTATGGTGAAACATCATCCATGTGGTCACCAGGAGTTCATATTAACTTGATGGCACATAATTTAATAAATAATTTTGATGGGTTGGGCAAATTTAGGGTTAATTCACAAACACAATGCAGTGTGTTGCAATGTATACATCTTCATGCAATCGTGTAATCTCCGATTTCCAAAGACCTCTCTTGCTTTCAAGCTCTCTTGTCTCCTATCCAGGATTTCCCCAGAGCCTCTCCCATCCTCTGGAACATTCTTCCTCAGTCTGTCCAGCTATCTCCTACTCTTGTCCTCTTTGGGCGGTCCCTGAAAACTAATTTCTTCAGGAAAGCCTATCATGCCTCCAACTAACAATTGTCATTTTTAGACATGTGCCATTTGTTTAGTTCCAAATTCATTTTTTTAACAAATTTAGACAAATTAGTTAATTCAGGAATATCTGAATTTATGAATTTTTGAATTTCCAAATTTTTCAGAATATTCGGAAATTCTAAAATTCAGAAATTAGAAAATTCAAAATTTCAGAAATTCGGAAATTCAGAAATTTGAAAATTCGGAAATTCAAAATTTCAGAAATTGGAAAATTTAGAAATTTAAAATTCGAAAATTCGACATTTCGGAAATTCGAAAGTTTGGAAATTCTAAATTTGAAAATCCAAAAATCCGGAAATTCTGAGATCCAAAAATAAGAATGAAAATCCAAATATTCAAAGGACCGAAAACCCGAAAAAAAGAATGAAAATCCAAAAATTCAAAAACCCGAAAACTCGAAAATCTGAAATAATAACTAACTAATAATAACTTAACTATTACTAACTATTAAATTATAGGTATTGGAATTTCCTTTCAAATTTGGCTGTTAGTGAACGTAATGAATACTAATTTATCCGAAGTTACGAATCATCCGTAATAACAAATGCTGTATCTAAACAAATGGAACATAACACATTAATAATAATAAATAACAATAATAATAATAATAATAATAATAATAATAATAATAATAATGTATTATTATTTATTATTATTTATTTTCGTTCTATTTGTTTAGATTCGGTATTCTTTATTTTGGATAATTGGTAACTTCAGATAAATTCGTATTCGTTACGTTCTCTAACAGCCAAATTTGAAAGAAAATTCCAATACCTATAATTAAATATTTAGTTATTATTAGTTAGTTAGTTATTATTTCAAATTTTTGGATTTGTGTACTTTCTAATTTTCGAACTTTTGAATTTCCGAATTTTCGAATTTCCGAATATTCGAATTTCTGATTTTTTGAATTTACGAATTTTTTGAATTTACGAATTTTTTGAATTTTCGAATTTCTGAACAATCTATAAACGAAAACAAACAAATTTTTTGGCAGTGTACATGTCTAGTAATTTTACCTTTTCCATCAGCTCATTCCTTGTAGTAAGAACATTTTTGTACCACTTACCCCACTCTTTTAGATTGTAAGCTCTTATAAGCAGGCTCCCCTTAGCCCTCTTGTATTTATACACATTATAAAGCTCATTCTAATCCATGTCATAATGTGTTGTAATGAGAAATAGCCCTTGGTGTAACCACTGTGAACTTGTACATTCTTTTTTACAGGGATATTAAAACGATGTGGGATTTGTTGAATAAATGAAAGGAGACAGAAAAAAGAAATCTTCGCCATACTACTGCGCAAAAAAATTCTACATCACATAAGAGCTAAAAATCAGAAGCTACAATATATTATATGTGATCTATTACCTGATGCCTTTTCCCCGTCCTCTTCTTCCATTTAGCCTGCTTGATACTTGCTTTGTCGTTGGATGGACAGATGGTCTTTACTAAGATTAGTTATGGTCCGTGTACATTGTATGTTTTTCTGTGTAGAGTATATTATATTGCCTGAAATAAATCCTATTTCTCTATAAGAGTAATACAACCATTAGGATTAGATACGCCGGTCATAAATCACTATGGGTCCTGGGAGGGAGGTTCAGAAATATTTGTGGGGCATTAGGCTATAAGTGAGAAAGCCAAACATGGCGTCCCTTTGAGGTCGGCAATTACTATTTCACGCAAACACTCTAAACTGAAATTTTGTGATCTTTTGATGAAAAATAAAGGATGTATTGAAATTTTATTAACCACTTACCGACCGGCCACTGTATATATACGTCATTTCTTTGAAGGTGGATATCTCGGTAACGGCAGCAGCTGCTGCCACAACCGAGGTATCCATCTTTAGGGCCGGCGATTCTGTGTACGATAATGGTGGTCTCTGCAGCGGATTCACCGCAAGATCACCGTTATTGGCAGCGGGAGAGGTGCCACCCCCCTCCCACCGCTCTCCCGCGCCCTCCGCCGCTTACCAGAGCTGTCGGTAGTGGCGGAGGCGATCGGGACCTGCCACATCCGTGATATGGAGACGAGTGAGGAGAAGATGGCTCCCACCCGTCTCCATACCATAGGAGGGCGGAAGCGACGTCATAACGTCAGCTCCGCCCATACGTCTTAAAGGCATATTTTTTTGTTGTCATTTTTTTCAAATGACTTTTTTTTTTTTTTTTTTTGCATTTAAGTCCAAATATGAGATCTGAGGACCAGATCTCATATTTAAGAGGACCTGTCATGCTTTTTTCTATTACAAGGGATGTTTACTGTACATTCCTTGTAATAGGAATAAAAGTGATCCAAATTAAAAAAAAAAAACTGTGGAAAAATAAATAAAATAAAGTAAAATAAATAAAAAACAAAAAATAATTTTTTTAAAGCTCCCTGTCCTGACGAGCTTGCACGCAGAAACGAACGCATACGTGAGTAGCGCCCACATATGAAAACGGTGGTCAAACCACACATGTGAGGTATTGCTGTGATCGGTAGAGCGAAAGCAATAATTCTAGCCCTAGACCTCCTCTGTAACTCGAAACATGCAACCTATAGAATTTTTTAAACGTCATCTATGGAGATTTTTAAGGGTAAAAGTTTGTCGCCATTCCACGAGCGAGAGCAATTTTGAAGCGTGACATGTTGGGTATCAGTTTACTTGGCATAACATTATCTTTCACAATATAAAAAAAATTTGGCTAACTTTACAGTTGTCTTATTTTTTTTATTCAAAAAAGTGAATTTTTTCCAAAAAAGTGCACTGATAAGACCGCAGCGCAAATACGGTGCGAAACAAAGTATTGCATTGACCGCCATTTTATTCTCTAGGGTGTTAAAAAAAAAACAATATATAATGTTTGGGGGTTTTTAAGTAATTTTGTAGCAAAAAAAAAACGTTTTAAACATGTAAACACCTAAAATCCAAATCGAGGCTGGTCCTTAAGTGGTTAAAAAAATGATTTTTTTTTTTAAGCTTATTAAAAAATTAAATAACTCCTGATTTGTTGGAACAATTCGGTTCTATTCAAAACAGATCTACGGCCAAAAATTGTTAGGTCTCAGTTATAAATCAGCGGTTTAAAAGAAGAAATACGCACATCTAAGAAGCACGGTCTCCGTTAGCTTAGGAACTCCAAAGCACGTTGCATGCTGTACAAATGAAAAGAAATAAAAAGAGAGCCTTGCCACATGACCTTTCGAAGTCACATGACTGGCCTCTACTCCAGTCACAGAATTCTCTATACAGCGGTAAGCAAAGAAAGCTCTACGGGAGACCACAGGCTCCGTGATGCAACCTGCATTTAATGAACGGGAAAGAAAAATGCAGGCCACAGAGAAACTTAACACTATAGTGTCCAAATAAATAGTATGTGCTCTAGACTATGAATTGTCTCCTTAGTTTTGCTTAGCTTGGGGAGGAGTTAGAACCTTTGATAGCTGTTTTGCTTGTCACTTTCTGTAACCAACCATTAAAATCACTATATAGACTACAGAGTTGCTCGCTCAATACTTTTACTTGTTTCTGTGGTAGTGTGTAAAGAGGGGTCTCAAACTGGCAGCCTTCCAGCTGTTGAGAAACTACAAGTCCCATGAGGCATTGCAAGACTGACAGTTACAAGCATGACTCCCACCTGCAGAGGAATGATGGGACTTGTAGTTTTTCAACAGCTGAAGGGCCGCCAGTTCGAGACCCCTGGTGTGAAGCCTCATACACACGATCGGATTTTCCGACGGGAATTGTGTGATGACAGGCTGTTGGCGGAAAATCCGACCGTTTGTACGCTCCATCGGACAATTGTTGTCGGATTTTCCGCTGACAAATGTCGGATAGCAGGTTTTAAAATTTTCCGCGGACAAATGTCTGCTGTCGGATTTTCCGAGCGTGTGTACACAAGTCTGTTGGACAAAAGTCCAAAGTACAAACACACATAGAAAACTAAAAATAATAATGCGCCAACTAAAACAGAAAAAAAGCTGCCGACACAACAATCAGACTAATTGTAATGGAACTATAGGATAAATAAGTGTGGCGCTAAATAGTTATGTGCGTTATTGGGCAAAGCCTGACAGAATGGAAATCCGTGAGGACAACAGCTCAATAAAGTGTATTTAATGAAACACCAAATAACTTGTGTATAATACTAGTGAAAGTAATGTATAAATGAATAGGGGAATGTGTGAATAGATTAATCAAAAACTCTAGTGTGCGTTGGGGATCAACAATGGTAGGATCAACTCACTATAAATAGTGTGAAGAAGTAAGTGGAGAAATTCTTCCCCAAAAATCTCAAATCAAAAAGTGGTAAATTAAACAAAACTTGTGAGTAGTGTAGTGACACACATGAGAAATATAAAAACATGAAGCACCATAGCAACATACATTGCTGTCACGACCAAAAGTCCAGCAAATAATTATAGATAACTAGTATAACTGCAGTCCAATGATAAATAAAAAGATCTGTAGCTGTCAAGATGAATGGTAGAAAGGCCTCAAATCCGGGGATGGCGTCCACAGGATAAGGAGCCCTGCATATATATGGACGGGATAGGCAAAAATACCCTTACCGGCAATGGTGGACCCCTCGGCCAGCGGCCAGGGGGTCGAACAGGCTTAGGATAAGGAAGAGGGTTCCACAGCAGCTGGAGATGTTGGGGGGAATCCACGACACTCACCAACCGACCTCTCTGATTGTAACAACTCCCGGTCTCCGAGGGGTCAATCAAGAACTGCTTACAGGAAAAACCGCTTCCATAAACTGGATCTGGATCCTCAGAAAATGGGGTTCAAAAAGAAGACCTCCCCATAGTGTAAATCCGCTTATTAAAAAGTATTTATTTGAAAATCAAGAGCTATACAGCACACCATGACCTAAACATCACAGTCAGGTATAAAACAATAAAAAGCGCTATAAAATGAAAGTGGCAAGACAGGCATAACCACCCGACGCGTTTCATCCTACGGGACTTCAACTGGGGTACATGACTGTCTGCCACACATGCCTGTATATATATAAAACATATGATTACCCAGTATTAGCAGCTGTTCGCGCCATGTATACCGTTACTTCCGGGTTATCCGGAAGGGGGCGTCAGAATAGAAGATATACCAATCACAAGGACTCGGGAGCTGGCTCTCAACCAAGCCTCAATATGGGAGATCCTATGCGAATATGTTGTGGGCGGCGTCCACCTCCAAGTACCTCCTTTGTGAGAAGGTGACGTATGCCCGCCAATTGGATTCCAGGGTCGGGGAGTGACGCATACACCAGGACGCGTCACCTCCCATGGCCAATCATGGCCGGAATAGAGAGGACGTACAGCGTCCAGCAGGGGGGCGTACCAAAACAACGTGTGACGTCAGTTCCATAGTAACCGGAAGTGACGGAGGATGGAGCGCAAATGCAAACCCAGCCTCACC
Organism: Aquarana catesbeiana; assembly: GCF_042186555.1. Classification (NCBI taxonomy): domain Eukaryota; kingdom Metazoa; phylum Chordata; class Amphibia; order Anura; family Ranidae; genus Aquarana; species Aquarana catesbeiana. The sequence goes on from NC_133331.1 coordinate 34,883,764, forward strand.
ATGATGGGGCGGCAAGTAAATTGGTCCGCCAGTGATCGTATACAGAACACATAATGAGGTCTGGAGCGCAAATGCGGTCCAGCCTCCATAGTAAAGAGATAAAGATAGCTTAACATGGCGTAAACATCGCTAGGTTTGGCAACCTTAAATTAGCTAATGATATAGTATATTATAGTCCAGCAGAAATATAAAAATTTCTAAACCATGACTGGGTGAGAAATATCATAACCCTGTATACATATAAAAACTGATAATAAAAGTAAACTATGAAAAAATTCCAAAAAAAAAATTTTGGAAACCCTTATGAGAGACTGAAGGAGAAGTGATATTTATATTCGAAGGTGGTGAACCTATAATCTTATCTAAAAAAAATAATAAAACACATGGTGTCAAAAAAATTTAAAAATATAAAATGTAAAGATCACATCCACCTATATCTTGGTAGCAATGGAAATATATAGACCGCCAATTGATAACCAATAGTATCAATGGTAGTCAGAGAACCATAGACAAGGTCCAATCAAGAAGGGGACAAATTCCACTATTGGAACCTCTACTCCCCGTCATAAAAAAGTAGTGGGAGGGGGCCAATAATATATCGATCAAGACTGGTTGATAAAAGCATTTATATCCCAGTCGACATTGAGGCCAAATGGTAAATAACATTTTAATTGATGTATCCAGAAAGTTTCTAATCTCGACACGCCCCTTTTCATAGACGCGCCCCTCCAATGTGGAATAAATTTATCGATAACCTGAAACTGGATACCATTCGGATTTTGATTATGACATCGCAAAAAATGTTTGGGGACACTGTGATTTGTGAGGCCTTTTTTAATGTTAGCTATATGTTCATTACCTCTCACTGACAGTGTACGTATGGTCCGGCCTACATATTGTTTTTTGCAAGGACATGTGATCAAATAGACCACATATCTGGTTTCGTATGTCAAAAAATGCTTTATCCGATATTCCTTACCCGTAGAGGTAGAGAAGAACGTCTCCGTTCGTCTACGTCCACAAACGTTGTGTAAACATACGTTACATCGTTTGCATGGGAAAAAACCTTTCATATTATGAAAGAAAGAGCGAATCGGAGGGGGATCAATAACATTAGAGGCAATCTGGCCCCTAATGGATGGAGCCCCCTTAAAAATTATACCACTTCGTTCGGGGAGGACCGGACCCAATATTGGATCATTTTTAAGGACTCTCCAATGTCTTGCTAGAATTGCTTTAATTTGTTTATGTTGTATGGAGAAATTTGTCAACAAAGACCATTTGTGTTTGTTACCAGAACTACTTTTAGGTTGTCCCGTCAACAAGGATTCTCTACTAATCTGAGCGATATTCGTGATTTCCCTATCAATATCTCCAGAATCGTAACCCTTATTAATGAACCTGGACCTCAAAATCTGCGTCTGTTGGAAATACTCAGTAAGGTTACTGCAATTGCGTCTAATCCGTGTAAACTGGCTGCGTGGTACCGATTTCAGCCACGCAGCATGGTGACAACTATCAACCGGAATGTAACCATTCCGGTCGGTTGGTTTGAAAAATGTTTTCGTTTCTAGACGATCATTTGCTACAACTATTTCTAGGTCTAAAAAATGGTCGGAAGCAAGGACGAGCCAGAAGCGATTAGTCTTGTAAACTAGCATTTGTAATGGAGAATTAACATTCGTGATGCTGTAAATGATGAAATCTCCAAATACAGCGCACAATTCTCTTCTTTTTTAATGGGATAATAATGAAGCTGCTTTGCTGGTGATACTGATGAAGTTATTGCAAACAAATTTTCAAAGGCTTATTTTTTCTAGTGATAAAGAATAATATTATTATGCTTTCTTTCTTTCTTTTTTTTTTTGGCAAGTTACCACAGCACCATTATCCCGTAGTTTTTAAGATCAAAGATACAACTATGTTGGTGTCCCTTGTTAATTTTACATTGTATTTTTTTAAATGTAACTGCCTACTCCCAAACTGTCATTTGAAGTAAAACACATAGCCAAGTATTATTCTCCACAATTTTTTTCATTGTGCATTAAAAAAAGAAAACAAATAAAATTAGACATGCTATCTGCCAATAGAACTTAACCAAAAAGTGAATTCTATGCATCCAAAAATATAGAAAATATAACAAATCAAATCACTATTATTCAACCAAAAAATAAAATAGAAGCCTCATGAATGTGTCCTGCTTCTTAATATAGGGGGTCAGCAATGCCAAGAGTTGGTGAAAGCAGGGGTCCGTCATCCGGAGATAATTCCGAAAATCATCTAGATTATTCTCCTGGAGCTCCTGCAGCAAAGGCATATGACATAATTGTTCACAATATATAAAGCAACCAATTTTTGAGCCAAGAAATCCTCCTCCTCCTGTTCCTGGACTGGACTTGGGTCAAAGCAATAACTCCAAGGCCAATAATAAATAACACACTATCTCCTCCTCCACAACATGGCTGGTTGACGAACGGCCGTTCAGAAATGACCTGAAAAGTGCGAACTGTAAAGAGCTAAATGAAAAGCACAAAATGAAAAGCGCGAATCAAAACTCACCAAACTTCTACTAACACGAAATTAGCTGAAGGAGCCAAAGGGTGGCGCTATAGAGCTGAAAAACCACGTAGTAAGTCACTACGCTCATGTTTGTTGGCTGACAATTCCTTGCCGTTTATATACAAGACAAAATCCAGGCACACGCCTTCTGACAAAAGTCTGAGGTTTTGTCTGCGGAAAATCCGATCATGTGTATGAGGCTTAAGGACACACTCAGCCTGAGCACCTGAAAGAGGATCTTGCAAATTAGACTGGGAGTTCCCCGATGTGTGCGCTTTCTCTCTTTAAACTTACCTGATAGATTTTTGTTGCTTTCTGTTTCCTTGCTGTTGAAATTTTATCTCATTTCACTTCGAACTCCAACCAAAAATAAAAAGATAAATTAATAGATGTTGCTGCAATGTTCCTCCTGATCCCATAGATTTTTTCTGTTATACTTTTTTCTACCACCAGATGTCCTCAGTCTGATAGCCAGCATCATTCAAACCACTTTCTCTGAGCCTTGGTGATCCTAGACCTGTCCCAGCCTGTGGCAGTAAAGGGAAAGAAGAAATTGTGGTCTGCCCTTGAACCTGGGACCTCTGCTGTGTCTGCCAAAGACTTTTCTCATTGAGCTACCTGATATACTAGACAGCACCCTGTCTGATCCATTGGACAATCCTGCCTTGTGCGTTAACTTCTGCTGAACCTTGAACTCTTTGCTCCTCTCACAAACTTTCTGATTTAAGCCATGTCTCTGCCCTGCCTGTTTTCGAGATTGTGCTTTCTTCTTTTATTTATATCAGATTTTATTTTTGAAAATTTTAATATAACAGATTACAGACAAAACAAAAAAAAAAAAAGAAAAGGATGGGGAAAAGGAAAAAGAAAGAATTCCCCTCTCTCTCCTCCCCTCCCCCATATAATCAAAAATCAAGTCCTGAAATACTACACGATATCCCGGAGCAACCACCACACTCATCAATGTGCTTTCTTCAGCCAATATCTCACTCTTGTCTTCGCTGCTGCAGTCCATATTTTGCTACCACTCGTTATCTACCCTTGGCTTGTTCATCGACTATGCTTCTGCCTGATCCCAACCTGCAACTACTCATTACTGACCTTTGGCTTGTTTACTGATTATGCTTCTGTTTGATCCTTACCTGCTTATCCGCTACTGGACCCCAGCTTGCTCACCTCCTGGTGGGGCGATCCTGAGGACCAGTTGTTATAGCAGTTGAGTGACTACCACCAACCAGCAGGATAGGTACACATGCAGTCACCCTGGCAGATGACTTGTACTAACACACAGCATAACTCATCTCCACCATCTGAGCTCTGGTGAACACCGGTTAGTGCTTAGACTCCGCACCTCAGATGAGCCTGCGTCATCCGCTAGGGTGACTGCCTGTGTACCTATCTTGCTGGTCGGTGGTAGTCACACAACTGCTATAGCAACAGTTCTTCGAGCCTGACCCCTGATCGTGACATGGATGTTTCTTCCACTAACTAATGCAATAATTGTTCTCTGTACTTCTGCTGAAGAGCTCCCCCTCAATTTATGACCCAGTACTGAGCCTACAAGAAGCTTTGTTAATACTCCCTTCCCTGATGCTCCCCTTTTGTCCCATTCATCCACTGCTGTCCAGAGTAGGAAGTTCTGTGTAAGCTTTGTCTTGACCTTTATTGGAGCTTACACAAGGCTAAGGACGTTCCCACCCCAATGTCACAGTGTTTGATCTTGGCGAATGGCTGTTCAGGTTCTGTGCAGTGCATTGTGGGAGGGTGAAATGTTTCTCTATACCATAAGTGTGTATTTATCAAGGCTCCAGCTGTCAAATGGGCAGCAGGAAAAGATGGTGTGTAATAAACTAGTAAAGCTGTCCTTTGCCATCTTAACAGAGCACACACAGAGACTAGTAGGGTGACCAATGCACCTATTCAGAATAAACAAACATGTTCTTGTTATAGCCAACTTTGGCTAATACTCCCCTTGCCTACTGTCCCCATATTGTCCCATTCACCCACTGCAGTCTATAGTAAGAAGTTCTGTGTAAGCTTTGTCTTGACCTTTACACAGGGATAAGAACCTTCCCCCCACCCCAATGCCACAGTGTGCAGGACTGACAATGAGCTGCTCAGGTGCATTGCGGGTGGGTCATATGCTTCTCTCTACCAGAAGTAGGTATTTAATAAGGCTCCAGCTGTCAAATGGGGCAGAAGGGACAGGTGAGAAGGGTAAGTATCAGCAATGGAGGTGGTGTCTATAGTTGTCTACGGCAGTAGTCATCAACCCTGTCCTCAGGACCCACTTAACAGGCCAGGTTTGCAAGATAACTGAAATACATCACAGGTGATATCATTTGCTGCTCAGTGACTGCAGTATTCTAGTCTGCATCTCCCCAAGGTAATACATAAAACCTGACCTGTTAGTGGGCCCTGAGGACAGGGTTGATGACCACTAGACATGTGCATTCGTTTTCGTCCGAATGCATTTTCGTCTGAATTTCGGGTATTTTCGTTATCGGAACGTGCAGTCTCTGAAAAACGAAAGATCTGACATAAACAAATGCTTTATTTTAGTTTTCGTTGCGACAACAGTTCGATATAGATAGGAGATTCGACATGAGGCTGACAATAGCGATCTGTGCCCATCGAACCTGTGGTCGAATGTGCCTAACCTTAGCTCTATTAGTCCAAGATTATTTGACACAGAGAAAAAAGATTTGACATGAAGATTCGACTAAGCCATAGGCTATAGAAGAATTCTAATGTTGGTTGACTAGTAATAATAATTAATAAATATAATTATTACTAGTGTCTTACAATATTAGAATTCTACTATAGCTTGTAGGCGGAACATTCGACCGGAAATGTATGATTGCGGCGTTGTACAGTTTAGCTGCTCCGTCGAATCTTCTTAGAACATTCGACAGACACCATAAGCCTTCGATGACAGATTCGACCTCAATTATTTCGAATTTTCGGACAAATGCATTTTTTAATGAAACAAAATAAATAAAAACGAATTTTGGGAGTAACTAAATAAATGTATTTTTCGGACGAAAACGAAATTCCGAAACAAAATATTTCAGTGTGCACATGTCTAATGACCACTGGTCTACGGTATAGGCTACAAGGACAAGTTTATTTGAAGTAGAGCTCATCAAAGTCTACATTTCCACAGATACTGACTAATCTGCCATGAGCTGTTGCACTAGACTACATGGTGTCAAACAGGACAGTTATTTTATTTAAGTAAATCTGGTGTGAAAATTCCACGAACATCATACCTACCACTATACGTCTTTAACCTCCCTGGCGGTATTCCCGAGTGTGGCTCGGGGTTAAAATTCAGGACCATTAGCGGTAACCCCGAGCCACACTCGGGATCGCATCGCAGGATCCTGGTGCCTCCTTACTTACCTTGTCCCCGGGATCCTGCGATGTCCCCTGCAGTGTCCGCGGGCTGTGTCCTGTTCCGAAGCCTCTCTGTGCCAGGCTCCGTTCCTTGCGAGCGTCGCGACGCACGGGGGCAGAGCCTGGCGGCAAATTCAAAAAAATGTAAAAAGCATAACACATACAGTACTGTAATCTTACAGATTACAGTACTGTATGAAATGATTTCACATCCCATTTGTCCCCAGTGCTCTGGCCCATGCCCTGCATGCAGTTTTATATTGCATATACTGTTCTTTCTGCCTGGAAACTGGAGATTGTCCATAGCAACCAAAAAGTGTCCCTTTACGTCAAAAATGGCTTTAGACCAGCTAGAAAACAGCGATAGTAAATTAGAACACTTGCAGAATTGAGCGATAGTAAATCGCGGGGAAATTTATTTTATTACTATTTATTTTTATTTTTTTTAATTATTTTTTTTTTTTATTATATTATAATTTATGTTTTTGTGTTTCAAACTTTATCATACCCGGGATATCTACTAGACTCTTGTTTGGACAGATTTAAGTGTGTTATTGTTAAGAATTACAGGCCTACAATATAAAACGCCAAATTTCTATGCAAAATAATGGTACCGCTTTCAGCACCTAAAATCAGAAAGAATCATACCGCCAGGGAGGTTAAATGACAAAGTATTGGATGCTTATTTCTGCAGTGCCATGTAAAACATAACTGTGTAGGGTGGCCAGTGCACCCGTTAATGCCTGTGAACAGAGTCATCTTCAGACAGCTTCATAGACACTGTACAGAGCCAATCAAAGCGTCTCTGTGCCTTGGTATTGCTCAAAATTAGCCACTGAGGTATCAATCACAGTGATCATAAATGTAAACAGTGTAGTGGTTACATCTGTGACTCTTCCACTTCCTTTCCTAATAGAGGAAGGGGGGGAAATAGGTACTAATGATCAAATTAATCATTAATTAGTTCCCAGTCAATGTACAGATCATGACAGCAACAAATGAAAATATAATGTTTTTTAACTCTTTCACTCCCCTACTCTTATTCATATGATCGCCATAGTTTTTAGTAACCTGTACATTAACTCTTCAGATCCCTTATCCTGCACACTAACCCTCTCTTCTTCCTGCCGCTGAGTGTGAGCTGTATTTTAACCCCTTCACCTCTCCTTCCTTTTGTGTATGGTAGCATGTACATTTAATGTATCTAGTGCACTGTTGTTGTTGTTGTTCAGTCGTTTAGTCGGGTCCGACTCTTTGTGACCTCATGAACCATAAGGTGCCAGGTTTTTCTTTCCTCCACTGCCTCCCGGAGCTTGCTTACCTTGATATTTATTGTTTCAATGATGCTATGTATCCATCTTGTTTTCTGTCATCCTCTTCTCCTTTTTCCTTCCATGTTTCCCAGCAGCAGGGTCTTTTCCAATGAGTCCTCTCTTCGCATTAAGTGGCCAAAATATTCGAGTTTCAGCTTCAGGATCTGTCCTTCCAGTGAATATGCAGGGTTGATCTCCATCAGGATTGATTGGTTTGATCTTCTTGCCGTATAAGGGACTTTCAAGAGTCTTCTCCAACACCATAGTTCAAAAGCACCATACAAAAGTGCACCATACAAAAGTGCACCATTACCAGGCTAAACATGTAACCACCTCAATACTAGCTCTGATTCTTCACTACCAAAATATTTCCACAAAAAATGAGATCACCTTGTCTACTGTCCAAAATGTAGTCATTTTTGGGATGTTTGCACTGTCCTGGCATTTTTATTTTAATAAAAAGCCTTTGTTTTTTTCATACACATGAAAAAAAATAAAGACCCCAGCCGTTATTAAATACCACCCAAAGAGAGCTCTATCTGTCAAAAAAAGATATACTGTAACATTTATTTGATACAGTGTTGCCTGACCACATGATTGTCAGTCAAAGTATTGCAGCACTAAAAACTGAACAACGGCATGGTAATGAAGGCTAGTACTCAAGTGGTTAAAGTCAGTCCTCTTTAACCATGCCTGAAAAATGTGATGAGAAAACAGGCACCCCTCCACCCCCATAATAAGCACAGGGTAATGCTTTGCTGTGGGCTTTTTGGGATCATTAATTGCTGATTTAATCACTATGAGATGCAGTATGCCGGAAACAGTTTCATTACAATAACAGATTAACTGACTATACAAGTAATAAACTCATGATGACCCGGGGCTTCTCTTCTCAACAGAACTGATCGTATTTAAAAATAAAATGTACCTCTTGACATCACAACTGTGCTGAATATAGGAAGGCGCAAAGTTTGGCTGATTGTATCTTTCTTAGGGAGGGAAGGACGGTCAAGCTATTTTTTTTTTTTTTTAATTAAAATTTGTTACCTGTTCTGTTCCAGTTATGTATTCTCATTGCAAGGATTTTAGCACATTTCATTACAGATTCCGACCTCCTGTAGATTGGTGGAAACTCAAAGCTGCATTCTAATCTCAGTGGACAAAGTGGGAGGGTCTGTCTGTCACATGATCACTTGCAGTATTGTAATTTGAGAAAATTTGTTGGGGTAAGCAGTGAGCCAATCACATGAGTAGGAATTGACTAATCTGCAATATTCAGAATGGGTCTAATTTGCTAAAGCCAAGCTTCTTACTTTTCTATTTTCCCAAGAACTTAGGTATTTGGTGAAAATTCACTTTGCAAAGAATACCCAATGCCATGCAAGGAAAATAAAAACAGCATTTGTTGCACATGATTGGATGATGGAGGTTAACAGAGCTTCACCTCATTCACTAAGCTCTGGGGAAAATTTTCTTGCAAAGTGTGAATTCCCTTGCAAAGTGAACAGTCTATTCACCTTTATTTGAACCCCATGTCTCAATTTGCCATAGTTGTTCCTAGGTATATGTGAAAGAATAAAAAAAAAAGAGCCTGTCAATGATAAGAAATAGTTAAAGGCATTGTACACTTTCAAATGTTTTCATTATTTTACCTAGTTATTGATGTAGTTATGTTCCCTATGCTGTTTGTTTACTTTACCTTGTAATGATGGGCTCAGTGCTGGATTTTTAAGGGGGCAAAAGGGGAAACTACCCTGGGCCTCCAAACAAAAAGGGCCCCCTATACAAAAATAATATAAAACAATATAAAAATTATATAAAATAACAGAAAGGGACCCCTATACAAAAATAATATAAATAATATAAAACAATATAAAAATTATATAAAATAATAAAAATATATATAATTATAAAATATAAAAATATAATAATAATAAAAAATCCTCCCTTTTATTAAATGTATATTGAGAAGTAATATTTTGTTGGTCATCCTCTGTAAAAGGTTTTTATCTGGTCTAGTATATTGTGTCATTTTTAAAAACAAATTTTGGCAGCTAAAGCAAACCATACATAGTACACTTACCTTTAAAACATGTAAAAAACTACTAAAATATAACTAGGAGTTGCTGCAACTTAAATTGGAACCGATGGTTTCCATACAGATCTAGAAATAACAAGGAAGGCACGAACTCATAGGAAATTGTGAATCATACACATATTAAACAAATTAGTGAATCACACACATACCCTGTTTCCCCGAAAATAAGACCTAGCGTGATGGTCGGTGATGGCTGCAATATAAGCCCTACCCCCCAAATAAGCCCTAGTTAAATTCCTTGTAGGTCTTATTTTCAGGGTAGGGCTTATTTTCAGTGAAACAGGGTAGGGCTTATTTGGGGGGTAGGGCTTATATTGCAGCCATCACCGACAATCACGCTAGGTCTTATTTTCGGGGAAACAGGGTAGGAACAACCGTATGTGCAAAAAAACAATAAAAATTCAATAAAAAGTCCATAAAGAGACAGAATTCTCAACACCGTGAGATCTTCAATAAGAGAAAACTTTGCATCTGCACCTCTTGTGCCCAAAAGTGTGATTAAGAACTCACCAGAAGTTTTTGACCCCCTTTTTCCAGGTAAGTCAAGATGCGCATTTTGCCCCTTTAAGGCTGGTGTCTCATGGTCTTATTCTCTGACATGGAATTATTAATCCCAGCTATACTGGGCCAGAACTGGGGTGGAATCTGTGAGTTGCACAAACCCAGCAAGTGTCCGGGGCTGTAATGCAGCTTCTTTAGTCACCTGGGATGTCAACTCCAAACCACTTCTTCAACAGAGTTTAATCAGTAGTATCAGTCTTTGACAGGTATCCACTTCTGGGAGCCTCAGTCACTGGGGCTCCCTCCTCCTCCCTCCGCCTTCCCCTGTCGCTGGGCCAGTAGGAGAGAGGAGTGGGCCTCGTGCATGCGCAGTAGGGTTCCCAGCATGAAGCTACACTGCTGGGTACCCTTACCCGCAATGGCTGTGGCAGCACTCGACAGCTGTTGGAAACATCAGCTGCGGTGCTGACGTCGCTGGACTCCAGGAAAGGTAAGTGTCCTATTATTAAAAGCCAGCAGCTGCAGTATGTGTAGCTGCTGGTTTTAATTTTTTTTGTTTTTTTTTTGGGTGGACCTCCGCTTTAAAGCAGAAGTAGACCCATCCATTTATCAGTTTAATTTTCGGCATGCGCCGGAAATGTAGCACTCCCATTGGTTGCGCTCTCTCAACCAAACTGTCAGACCATCCAATGGCTGGTGTCATAACTGATCACATGTGCAGCATCATGGCAGTTGAAGATTAAACAAAGGCAAAGATGACAGCTTCCTTGGCTGAAAACGATAGGGGGGGGGTTTAATAACACGTTAAAGTTCAGGTGTCCCAATACTTTTGACAATATAGTGTCAAACGCAAGGAAAAAAAAATATTATGTTTATTGAAGCTTACCAACCTTTAGATGTGGCGGCTGCATTTTTTCAGATGTTTTCCGAGTACAGACACTACCTGCTGATATCCTTCACCCATCCTTTTGTTTCCTATGTCATGGACTTATTCTTACCAACACTGATGGATTATGGAACGGCCATTGAGCATCTGACATTGTTATATCTTTATCACACCAGATGAAACCATCATTAATAGAATAGCTAATTGTGGACAATCATTTTCTAAAAAAAAAAAAAAAAAATGACTTTCTTTTGTAAATAACATGAAAATCGAATAGCAGCAGGTTCTTTTCTTCCTCATTTCGTTTGTACAATGACTTTAATTATCACTAAAACCATAATGACTGGAATGTAGTCTGGGGAGAGGTTTTAGATGAGACGTACCATGCTGCGCTGAACATTGCCCCTGCTTTTGAACTTCATCAGATGTTCTAATTCTTTGCTCTTTGTTTTATTGTAAAAGAAAAACTTTGGACAAATGCGGTTCCGGTAATTCTTTTGTTGAGTGGATTTTAAACCTGTATAGTGTGCCAGCTTCAAATCAATGGATTAATAATGCTCTCAACTCCCTCTTAAAAGGATCGCTATCACGATAGTATTGTTTTCCAATAGCTTTATGCAGGTAATACATGTAATGACAGTGTTTGCTATATTTTTTTTTTTTTTACATTTCACATTTTTTATTTCCATTATTCTCCATATTTACATGCAGACAAAGCTGTCTAGCCAAGGTGACAGTACTGGGGCATTTATTTCCAAAGGCATTCAAGGTCTAATGCCCCGTACACACGGTCGGATTTTCCGATGGAAAATGTCCGATCGGACCTTGTTGTCGGAAATTCCGACCGTGTGTGGGCTCCATCGGACATTTTCCATCGGATTTTCCGACACACAAAGTTTGAGAGCAGGATATAAAATTTTCCGACAACAAAATCCGTTGTCGGAAATTCCGATCGTGTGTACACAAATCCGACGCACAAAGTGCCACGCATGCTCAGAATAAATAAAGAGATGAAAGCTATTGGCTACTGCCCCGCTTATAGTCTCGACGTACGTGTTTTACGTCACCGCGTTCAGAATGATCGGATTTTCCGACAACTTTGTGTGACCGTGTGTATGTAAGACAAGTTTGAGCCAACATCCGTCGGAAAAAATCCTAGGATTTTGTTGTCAGAATGTCCGATCAATGTCCGACCGTGTGTACGGGGCATTACAGTTTATTTTCTTTAAATAGCAGACACTTGGGGGTTGATTACTAAAGACAAATAGAAAATGTGCAAAGGAAAAAGGAGGCTGGTGGCTGGTATGTCCTATTAGATAAGGCACCTCACCCCAAAGATTAAATATGGTAAAGAACAAACGGAATGGGATTATTGCGGCGCCATCAACAACTCAATACACAAACTATATAGAAAAAAACGAACGTTGAATTGTATTACAATAGATTAAAAAACATTTAGTACATTGTGTTAAATCACATATAGATAGATTGCGTCCCACAAATAGAGCTTTCTTTTGGTGGTATTTGATCACCTCTGCAGTTTTTATTTTTTGTGCTATAAACAAAAAAAGAGCGACAATTTAAAAAAAAAATATCCCCCCCCCCAAAAAAAAAAATAATTCTTCATCAGTTTAGGCCAATATGTATTATTTGAAATACTATTTGGTAAAAAATTGCAATAAGCGTACATTGATTGCTTTACTAAAGTTATAGCATCTACAAAATAGGGGATAAACTTATGGCATTTTTATTACAATTTTTTTTTTTTTTACTAGTAATGGTGGTAATCAGTGATTTTTAGTGGGACTGCGACATTGCGTCAGACGCATCGGACACTTTTGACACTTTTTTGGAACCACTGACATCAATACTGCGATCAGTGCTATAAAAATGCACTGATTACTGTATAAATGACACTGGCAGAGAAGGGGTTGACACTAGTGTTGATCAAGGGGTTAAATGTGTTCCCTGGGAGGTGTTTCTAACTGTGGGGGGGAGGGGACTGACTGGAGGAGGAGAGAGATCGCTTTTTCCTAATCACTAGGAACAGACGATCACTCTGTTCTTCCCTGTCAGAACGGGGATCTGTTTGTTTACATTGACAGGTCTCCGTTCTGGCTCTCTGTGGAGCGATCGCGGGTGGTGGGCGGACATCACTGCCGACCACGCTCATCTGCTCCCCCCCGCCGTGCAGTGGGAGCCTGCTGTAGCTCTCAAAAGAGGCGACGTACAGCTCCGGGGATTCGCCGGAACGAGCCGACCTGCCGCAGTATAATGACGGCAGCTGGCCGGCGAGTGGCTAAACTATTCTATATCTAGCTATGAATGAGAACATTGTCATATTTTATGGACCGTTTGATCTGCATATAAATATGGAATTAACATTTCCTAAAGAGAAAACTTGTGTCAGGAGAATTCTGTTAATAGGATCTTTATAGGTCTTATATGGGAAAGGTAAACCTCTATGTGAATAAATCAGTACTAGTGGCATAGGTGTGCACAGCCTATTTCATTAGGGTGTGCACCTTAAAGCTCTAAAAAATGTGTGTGTGCATGTGTATACCCTGTTTCCCCAAAAATAAGACCTAGCGTGATTGTCCGTGATGGTTGCAATATAAGCCCTACTCCCCAAATAAGCCCTAGTTAAAGTCCTTGTAGGTCTTCTTTTCAGGGTAGGGCTTATTTTCGGGGAAACAGGGTAGGGCTTATTTGGGGGGTAGGGCTTATATTGCAGCCATCACTGACAATCACGCTAGGTCTGATTTCCGGGGAAACAGGGTATATACTGACGGGGTCAGTAGAACAGTGCACAGTGTCTGTAGGGCAGGGGTTGGTGTCAGTAGGGCAGTGGACGGTTATTTTTATCATTTAAAAAAAAAAAATGGAATTAGTTTAATTTACAATTTATTTAGGAGCCCCATTAGGGTGCTTTGGTGAAATATCAATGGTTTAAATTGGGAATCTGCACCACACAGGGTGATTAGGGTGTGCCCAGGCACACCTGGCACACCCTGTGCACACGCCTATGACTAGTGGTAATTAACCAACGAGCACTGTGCAGTATAATATAATGTCCCTGACACACACAGGCATTACAGACAGTAATAAGTGGGTGTAGACATTGAATGGAACCCCAGAAAGTACAGAATAACATTCTGAATGTAGGCCTAGATCACACCAATGCAATTTCAGGTGTAGATTTCAGAATCGCATGACAATGGCAATAATAATGTTTTCAATGGTGTCCATTCACATCAATGCTGCACGATTTTGGAAAAGGTTCTTGTACTACTTTGATGCGATTTTGGCCCCATAGATTATGTGAGCCACATCCAAAACGCAACCATAATTACGCTGAAAATTGGATCAAAATCACATTGCCGTGGTATAAACCTAACCTTAGTGTACTAAGAAAAATGTTATCTGTTTTTACCATGCCCCCCTGCCTATATCCATTAACACACATATTAAGATGTACCTTTTAGTGCATGCATTTAGACCGGTCCCATCATCAGGCATATTTTGCCTTCTAAGTGAATGCAGGTTAAAAAATATGTAATCCCAACATTTTACATTCCTGATTTGTGCCTGATATACCATGTACTTGAATGAAAACGTATCCTGCTCTTTTTTTATTGCCTCCCTTGTGAGCTTTCCTATTAAAAACTGACCCCACTAAGCATTAGAGCACAGTGTGGTCAGTTCTCTATCTGTGCTGGGAACTCATCCTGCTCTCCTCCAATGTTCAGACTTGTCCTTACACGCCCAACCCCCCCCCCCTTCCCAACAGTGTGCTGGTCTTTCCCAGTGAATGGCTATGCGGGGGGGGGGGGGCGCATAGCCATTCACTGGGAAGACCAACACACTGTTGTCTCTCCTCCCCTAGCTCTTATGCAGCTGAGAACAGAGGGAATGTGATCACTTATTTAAAAAAAAAAAGGAGAAAAAAAAAAAACGTATTTATAGTGCCTTGTGTCACTTTCACTCAATCCTCTCCAAATTCTAAATTCGAAAACACACTGGAAACCTGTGTCAGTGTGCATCAGAAACACGTCAACACACAAAGGAAATGCATGACAATGCTTCTGCCTGATGGTAAAAACAAATGCATCTTCCTGTGCACACATGTGCAGTGCCTTAAAAAAGTATTCATACCCCTTGAAATTTTCCACATTTTGTCATGTGACAACCAAAAACTGTAAATGTATTTTATTGGGATTTTATGTGATAGACCAACACAAAGTGGCACATAATTGTGAAGTGGAAGGAAAATGATTAATAGTTTTCAAACTTTTTTACAAATAAATATGTGAAAAGTGTGGTGTACATTTGTATTCAGCCCCCCTGAGTCAATACTTTGTAGAACCACCTTTCACTGCAATTACAGCTGCAAGTCTTTTTGGGGATGTCTCTACCAGCTTTGTACATCTAGAGAGGGACATTTGTGCCCATTCTTCTTTGCAAAATATCTCAAGCTCTGTCAGATTGGATGGAGAGCATCTGTGAACAGCAATGAGAGATGGAACCAACAATCATCACATAGCTGATTCAAATGCTCATCATCATTACAATGGTTGTAAGGGTTCAATTTTTTCTAACCACTTAAGGACCGGCGCACGACTATGTACATCTGCACAATGGCACAGCTGGGCAAATGGGTGTATATATACGTCCATTTGAATTTCCCGTCATTTCCCGTGTCATTGCGTGCGCGCCGCCCGGAAGCTCAGTGAGTGGGGTCGCGGGTCCCGCGGACTCGATCACCGCGGGGATACCCGCGATCATCTCACGGAGAGCAGGAACGGGGAGATGCTGATGTAAACAGCATCTCCCCGTTCTGCCTAGTGATAAGTGTCACTCGATCTCTGCTCCCTGTCATCGGAGCAGAGATCAGTGACGTCACACACACAGCCCAACCCCCCTACAGTTAGAAAACACTCCCTAGTACTGACTTAACCCCTCCCCGCCCCCTAGTGGTCAACCCCTTCACTGCCAGTGTCATTTACACAGGAATCAGTGCATTTTTATAGCACTGATTGCTGTATAAATGACAATGGTCCCAAAAATGTGTCAAAAATGTCCGACATTTCCGCCATAACGTCGCAGTCACAATAAAAATCGCTGATCGCCGCCAAAACTAGTAAAAAAAAATTATTAGTAAAAATGCCATAAAACTATCCCCTATTTTGTAGACGCTATAACTTTTGCGCAAACCAATCAATAAACGCTTATTGCGATTTTTTTTTACCAAAAATATGTAGAAGAATACGTATCGGCCTAAACTGAGGAAAAAAAAATGTTTGTTTATATATTTTTGGGGGATATTTATTATAGCAAAAAGTAAAAAATAATGCGTTTTTTTCAAAATTGTCGCTCTTATTTTGTTTATAGCGCAAAAAATAAAAATCGCAGAGGTGATCAAATACCACCAAAAGAAAGCTCTATTTGTGGGAAAAAAAGGACATAAATTTTGTTTGAGAGCCACGTCGCACGACCGCGCAATTGTCAGTTAAAACGACGCAGTGCCGAATCGCAAAAAGTGCTCTGGTCTTTAGCCAGCCAAATGGTCCGGGGCTTAAGTGGTTAACAATAACAAATAAGCCGCTTGCAATAGGGGCACTCAAGTGAGTGAGCCACACACCTGTGAATAGATATTGTCCGGGGCTTGGCCCCACCCCCGCTCTCTACCTCATTGGCTCACTGGCTGTAAATGACCGCAGCAGGAGCCAATGGCTCCCACTGCTGTGTAAGCCAATGAGGACACAGAGACCCAGGAGAGCTGTTGCTCTCATGCACATCAATGGATCGAGATGGGGCTCAGGTAAGTATAAGAGGGGCTGGGATGCACCCAGAAGGGTTTTTTCTTAACCTTAAAGTAAAACTAAAGTCTTGTTTTTTTTTAAATTAAAAATAATAAATATGTCATACTTACCTGCTCTGTTGCAGTGTATTTGCAGAGAGCAGCACCGGAACCTCCTCTTCCCGGGTCCTTCTTTGGTGCTCCTGGACCCTCCCTCCTGTTGAGTGCCCCCACAGCAAGCAGCTTGCTATGGGGGCACCCAAGCTGAGCTGCAGCTTCCTGTGTCAATTCAGACACGGAGCCATGGCCCGGCCCTGCCCCCTTTCTCTTCTCATTGGCTGACTGACTTTGATTGACAGCAGCGGGAGCCAATGGCGCCGCGCTGTTGTCTCAGCCAATGTGGATGGGAATTTCTGGACAGCCAAGACACTACTACAACAATGCTGGAGAGAGATGGGGCTCAGATAAGTATTAGGGGGGCTGCTGCACACAGAAGGCTTTTTATCATAATGTATAGAATGCATTAAGATAAAAAAATCTGCTTTTACAATCATTTAAATGCACAGAATGCTTTGTATTGCTAAAAATAATATAAAAAGATATAATAATAATAATAAAAAAGAAGATAGAAAAATGTTACTGTTATTGTTACATGTCAGAAATGTATTCCTGTAATCTTGTAATGCTCTTGAAAGGTCCGTGTCCTGTTCTTCTCAGACACCTTCCATTGTACAGACAACTCGCTAATCCTGCTGTCTTCTCATACTCTGATCAACAGACACAAGCCACCTGTGATGGATCATTGCATATGTCATAATTCATCGAAGCACCAATGAACAAGGATAAGGGAGAGTGTTTGGATAATCCTTATGATCCATAAACAAATATGGCATTTTGGTGCAGAAGAGACTTCTGGGAAATGTTGACCAAATGTTCCCATGTAATTTCCAATATGCATTTGTGACATTTCCCAGAGATGGTATGGAAAGTAATGTGTACGAAGTTCTCTGGGTTATTTAATATGAACATTACTGTGAAAAAAAATATGGATTATATTCCAGAAATCATTAACCACTTGCGATATGCGGCGGCAAAGTGGTTCGCTCCCGCAAATCGCCATATGGGTACGTCTGTACCTTTAAGGGCGGGGAACCCGATGCGCGTGGCTGGCGGGCACGATCGCCACCGGCCACACGCGATTGCATGCACGAGAGCAGGAACAGGGATTTGTGTGTGTGTAAACACACAAATCCCTGTTCTGTCAGGAGAGAAGAGACATATCGTTTGTTCCTACTTAGTAGGAACAACAACATGTCTCCTCCTCCAGTCAGTCCTATCCTCTCACAGTTAGAACACACCTAGGGAACACATGTGTAACTCCTTGATCGCCCCCTCGTCTTAAAGAGGGAGTCCACCTAAACCGCCAAAAAAAAAAAATATTAAAAGCCAGCAGCTACAAATACTGCAGCTGCTGACTTTTAATAAATGGCCACTTACCTGTCCCAGGGTCCAGCGATGTCGGCAGGCGACGCCGAGAACCCGCTCGGTTCTCGCCAGCTGCCGCCGCCATCCTAGGTGAGGGAATCAGGAAGTGAAGCGTTGCGGCTTCACTTCCCGGTTCCCTACTGCGCATGCGCGAGTCGCGCTGCGCATCATAACTGGTCCCCGCTATCTCCTGGGAGCTGTGTGTTTCCCAGGAGACAGCGCGGAGGGACGGGAAGAGGCGTAGACTCCCGTGGGAGTCTATGCCGGAAGTGGGTGCAAATACCTGTCTTAGACAGGTATCTGCACCCCCCTCCCCCCTGAAAGGTGCCAAATGCGACACCGGAGGGGGGGAGGGTTCCGAAAAGCGGAAGTTCCATTTTTGTGTGGAACTCCGCTTTAACTCCTTCCCTGCCAGTGTCATTTATACAGTAATCAGTGCATTTTTATAGCAGCGATCGCTGTATAAATGTCAATGGTCCCGAAAATGTGTCAAAAGTGTCCGATCTGTCCGATGCAATGTCGCAGTACCACTAAAAACACACCTAGGGAACACGCATTTAATCCCTTGATCGCCCCCTCGTGTTAACCCCTTCTGTGCCAGTAAAATTTACTCAGTAATCAGTGCATTTTTTTAGCAGTGATCGCTGTATAAATGTCAATGGTCCCAAAAATGTGTCAAAAGTGTCCGATCTGTCTGACGCAATGTCGCAGTACCACTAAAAATCACAGATCACCGCCATTACTAGTAAAAAAAAAAAATTATAATAAAAATGCCATAAAAATGCCATAAATCTTTCCCATAGTTTGTAGACGCTATAACTTTTGCGCAAACCAATCAATATATGCTTTTTGCATTTTTTTTTAACAAAAATATGTAGAAGAATATATATTTATATATAAACTGAGGAAGAAATTTGTTTTTTAAAAACATTTTTGGGGATATTTATTATGGCAAAAAGAATAAAATATCGTTTTTTTTTTTAAATTGAAGCTTTTTTTTTTTTATAGCGCAAAAAATAAAAACCGCAGAGCTGATCAAATACCACCAAAAGAAAGCTCTATTTGTGGGGAAAAAAGGTCGTCAATTTTGTTTGGGTACAGCGTCGCACGACCGCGCAATTGTCAGTTAAAGCGACGCAGTGCCAAATTGCAAAAAATGACCTGGTCATTAAGCAGCCAAATCTTCCGGTCTGTATGTGGTTAAACTAGGTTCACATTACTGCGTCTCAGGAATGCGTGCAAAATCACTCGCTTTCCCTACATGCAGAGAAACACCCTTCTTTTTAGCAGATGCGTAAGGGTGCCATTAGGAATTAATGCATCAGCAAAGATGATCTTAAAAAGAGTGCCGGAGGCTTCTTTCTTGTGGGTAGGGCAGCCCATTGAAATTAATTAACTGCCCAAACTACAGCACACATAGATGTGAAGAAAGGCTTAGAGCCCATTAGGATCTACAGTGCCCTAAAAAAGTATTCATACCCCTTGAAATTTTCCACATTTTGTCATGTTACAACCAAAAACGTAAATGTATTTTATTGGGATTTTATGTGATAGACCAACACAAAGTGGCACATAATTGTGAAGTGGAAGGAAAATGATAAATGGTTTTTAACATTTTTTACAAATATATATATATGTGAAAAGTGTGGCGTATATTTGTATTCAGCACCTTTTCCTCTGATACCCCTAACTAAAATCTAGTGGAACCAATTGCCTTCAGAAGTCACCTATTTAGTAAATAGAGTCCACCTGTCTGTAATTTAATCTCAGTATCAATACAGCTGTTCTGTGAAGCCCTCGGAGGTTTGTTAGAGAACCTTAGTGAACAAACAGCATCATGAAGGCCAAGGAACACACCAGACAGGTCAGTGATAAAGTTGTGGAGAAGTATAAAGCAGGGTTAGGTTATAAAAAAATATCCCAAGCTTTGAACATTTCACGGAGCTCTGTTCAATCCATCATCTGAAAAGGGAAAGAGTATGGTGCAACTGCAAACCTACCAAGACATGGCCGTCCACCTAAACTGACAGGCCGGGCAAGGAGAACATTAATCAGAGAAGCAGCCAAGAGGCCCATGGTAACTCTGGAGGAGCTTCAGAGATCCACAGCTCAGGTGGGAGAATCTGTCCACAGGACAACTATTAGTCGTGCACTCCACAAATCTGACCTTTATGGAGGAGTGACAAGAAGAAAGATATTGTTGAAAGAAGGACATAAGAAGTCCTGTTTGCAGTTTGTGAGAAGCCATGTGGGGGGACACAGCAAACATGTGGAAGAAGGTGATCTGGTCAGATGAGACAAAATTTACCTTTTTGGCCTCAAAGCAAAACACAATGTGTGGCGGAAAACTAACACTGCACATTACCCTGAATACACCATCTCCACCGTGAAACATGGTGGTGGCAGCATCATGTTGTGGGGATGATTTTCTTCAGCAGGGACAGGGAAGCTGGTCAGAGTTGATGGGAAGATGGATGGAGCCAAATACAGGGCAATCTTAGAAGAAAACCTGTTATGCCGCGTACACACGAGCGGACTTTAGGGCAGACTTTGCGACTGACTTTTTGAATGAACGGACTTGCCTACACACAATCAACCAAAGTCCGTCGAATTCATACGTGATGACGTACGACCGGACCAAAACAAGGAAGTTCATAGCCAGTAGCCAATAGCTGCCCTAGCGTGGCTTTTTGTCCGTCGAACTAGCATACAGACGAGCGGACTTTTCGACCGGACTCGAGTCCATCGGATAGATTTGAAACATTTTTCAAATCTAAGTCCGGCAAACTTTTGAGAAAAAAAAGTCAGCTGGAGCCCACACACGATCGAATTGTACGATGGACTCCGGTACGCCGGAAAAGTTTGCCGGAAAGTCCGCTCGTGTGTACGCGGCATTAGAGTCTGCAGTAGACTTGAGACTGGGGCGGAGGTTCACCTTCTAGCAGGACAACAACCCTAAACATACAGCCAGAGCTACAATGGAATGGTTTAGATCAAAGCATATTCATGTGTTAGAATGGTCCAGTCAAAGTCCAGACCTAAATCCAATTGAGAATCTGTGGCAAGGCTTGAAAATTGCTGTTCACAGACGCTCTCCATCCAATCTAACAGAGTATTTCATGCATTTCCTTTGTGTGTTGACAAGTGTTTCTGATGCACACTGACACTTGTTTCCAATGTGGTTTTGAATTTAGAATTTGGAGAGGATAGAGTTAAAGTGACACAATGCACTATAAATACGTTTTTTTCAGCTTTTTTTTTTATAAGTGATCACATTCTCTCTGTTCTCAGCTGCATAAGAGCTAGGGGAGGAGAGACAACAGTATGCTGGTCTTCCCAGTGAATGGATATTCGGGGGGAAAGGGGCATGAGGGTTGGGTGAGTAAGGACAAGTATTAGAATTTGGAGAGGATAGAGGTAAAGTGACACTAAACTCTGGTTTAAAGAAAGTAAATTCTACTCAACAATATATTCTTAAAGAGGCTGTAAACTCTTAAAAAAATAAAAACCTCTTAAAAAAAAAAAAACTCTTAAAAAAAAAAGATAAAGGCATAATGAGCTAGCATGCGTCGCATACTAGCTCATTATGAAATACTTCCCTTAGAACGAAGTCCCCTGCAGCGACGCCCATACATCTTCCCTGGAGTTTCTTCCGGGTTCATGGGCTCCTGTAAGTGGCCGGAGCCGCAATTGCGTCACTCCCGCGCATGCACTCAGGAGCCGCTGTTCATGACACAGGAGGGAACAGCACCCATTGCCGCAACTTCAGAGCGCATGCGCAGTGATGTCACTGGTTGCTTTTAAGGTAAATATCTAAACAGTACATGTTTAGGAGATATTTACACTACCTATAGGTAAGCCTTATTTTATATATATATATAATATTATTATATTATTATAGGTTTACCTATAGGTCAGTGTTTCCTAAACTTTTTTGTCTTGCGGCGCACCAAAAAGATCCTTAAAATTTTCACGGCACACCTGGAAATATTTAACAATTTTTGTGGCAAATAACTTATTTATTTTTACATATATATTTAGTTTTACTTTCATTTGCTTCCTTGCTTTTCATTTAACCATTTCTCTTTCAGAGTACCAAACTTGATTAAGTATTTCTCCACTGCTAAACAATGGCCAACTTTATATATAAGCATCAAAGTTGGAATGGAATGGTCTCTATTATTATAATATACAGTGTTGTGAAAAAGTATTTGCCCCCTTCCTAATTATTTATTTGTTTGCATATTTCTCACACTTAAATGCTTCAGATCAAACACATTTTAATATTACACAAAAGATAACCGAAGTAAATCCAAGATGCAGTTTTTAAATTATTATTTCATTTATTAAGGGGAAAAAGCTGTTCAAACCTGCCTGGCATGTGAAAATGTAATTGCCCTCTCCCATGCTGAATCATGAATGAACTGTGATTAACCACAATTTTTTGGAAAGCTGAATAAAATTTCACTTGCCACACCCAGGCCTGATTACTACCAGACCTGTTGAATCAAGAAATCACATAAATAGAAGCTGTCCGACAAAGTGAAGCACGCTAAAGCCTCGTACACACGATCAGATTGTTGGCCAACAAAATCGTGGAATTTTTGGGTGTTGACCCAAACTTGTCTTGCATACACACGGCCACACAATTATTGGCCAACAATTACGAATGTAGTGACGTACTACGTGGTTTTTCAGCTCTTTAGCGCAATCCTTTGGGCTCCTTCTGCTAATTTCGCGTTAGTAGAAGTTTGGTGAGTGTTGATTCGCGCTTTTCATTTCACACTTTTCATTTCGCACTTTTCATTTCACGCTTTTCAGTTAGTTTCTGAATGGCCAATCGTCAACCAGCCACGATGCAGAATCAGAGGAAATAATAAAAATAATTATATAATTATTAGCCTTGGAGTTATTGCTTTGACATTATTTGTTTGGGTTGAATAATGATTTGATTTGGTGGATTTTCTATATTTTTGGATGCATAGAATGCACTTTTTGGTTAAGTTCTATTGGCAGATAGCATGTCTAATTTTATTTGTTTTCTTTTTTTAATGCACAATAAAAAAAATGTCGAAAATGATAATTGTCTATGTGTTTTACTTCAAATGACAGTTTGGGAGTAGGCAGTTATATTTAAAAAAAATACAATGTAAATTAACAAGGGACCCCAACATAGTTGTATCTTTGATCTTAAAAACTACGGGATAATGGTGTTGTGGTAACTTGCCCAAATAAAATTTAAAAAATAATATTATTCTTGATATCACTAGAAAAAAATGGCATCCATGGGAGAGTTCCAAGGCCAAAGCCACTGCTGACCAAAAAAGAACACAAAGGCTCATCTCACGTTTACCAAAAAACATCTTGATTATCCCCAAGACTTTTAGGCAAATATTCTGTGGACTGATGAGACAAAATTTTTTGGAAGGTCTGCGTCCCGTTACATCTGGCATAAAACGAATACAGCATTTCATAACAAGAACATCATACCGACATTAAGACGTGGTGGTAGCGTGATGGTCTGGGGCTGCTTTGCAGCTTCAGGACCTGGACAACTTACCATAATTGATGGAACCATGAATTCTGAGCTCTACCAGAAAATCCAAAAGGAGAATGTCCGGTCATCAGTTTGTGACCTCAAGCTCAAGTGCACTTGGGTTATGCAGAAGGACAATGATCCGAAACACAACCGCAAGTCCACCTCCAAATGGTTCAAACAAAGCAAAATTTAGGTTTTGGAGTGGCCTAGTCAAAGCTCAGACTTAAATCCAATTGAGATACTGTATCATGACCTTACACAGGCCGTTCATGCTGGAAAACCCTCCATATGTGGCTGAATTAAAACAATTCTGCAAAGAAGAGTGGGCCAAAATTGCTCCACAGCAATGTGAAAGACTCATTGCCAGTTATCGCAAACACTTGATTGAAGTTGTTGCACAACCAGTTATTAGGTTTAGGGGGCAATTACTTTTTCACATAAAGCCAGGCAGGTTTGGACAGCTTTTTTACCTTAATAAATGAAACCATCATTTAAAAACTGCATTTTGTTTTTACTCGGGTTATCTTTGTGTAATAATACCATTTGTTTGATGATCTGAGTCACTTAAGTGTGACAAATATGCAAAAAAAAAAAAATTAGAAAGGGGGCAAATACTGTTCGAAATCTCGGCAAAAACGCAATAAAAACGCACAGCTTTCTGCCTGAAAACGAAACGCTCAGGTGTGAATGCAGCCGAAAGCAAGATTACAGGGCCATTAAGTGGTTGATGCATAGGTGTGCACAGTCTATTGCATTAGGGTGTGCACCCCAAATGTTTTAAAACATGGATAGTGTCAGTAGTAGTACCCCACCGTGTAAAATTCAAAATGCTAACCATAACATACAAGGCCATTCACAACATCGCCCCCATCTACATCACCAACCTCATCTGCAGATATCGCCCAAATTTCCCCCTCCGCTCCTCCCAGGACCTCCTGCTCTCTAGCTCCCTTGTTACCTCCTCCCATGCTCGCCTTCAGGACTTCTCCAGAGCCTCTCCCATCCTCTGGAATTCCCTGCCCCAGTATGTCCTATCAGCCCCTACTCTGTCCACCTTTAGGAGATCCCTGAAAACTCATTTATTCAGGGAAGCCTATCCCACACCCACATAACTGTCCCTGAGCCACCCCCATCAAATCATTCTTTGCAGCTATTACCTTTTGTACCACCACCCCCTCCCTTTAGAATGTAAGCTCTATGAGCAGGGCCCTCCTGTACCTTTTGTATTGAACTGTACTGTATTAGTGTTGTCCCCCTTATACATTGTAAAGCGCTGCGTAAACTGTTGGCGCTATATAAATCTTGTATAATAATAATAATAAAAAAGTAGAGCAGTGGACTTGTCAGTAGGGCAGTGGATGGTGTCAATATTTTTTTCTTTTTTTATTTTCGTTTTTATTATTCTTTACAATTTTTTTTTAGGAGCCCGGTTGGGGGGCTTTGGTGAAATATCAGCAGGGGGAATCTGCACCACACAGGGTGATTAGGGTGTGCCCAGGCACACCCAGCACACCCCCTGCACACACCTCTGGGTGGATGTACAGTATATGGATTATATTTGGAGAATAAGGTCATTGTTTAGTTTTACTTGATCAGCCATTTAACAAGGCTTGTTATTACCTGTTACCATGTTATATTCTGTATATTGTAATGCAGTGCCCTTAACTTCTATGGGCCTCCTAATGCACTTAAACACAGAAAAAAATGGACATCATATTTTCCAATGCTCTCTGCACTGTAATAGGAAGAGACGCTATTTTCATTACAGGGAACCTGGACACACGCGGTTTAGCACGTCAAAGTGCATGCATTAGGACGCTTTGTAAATGGACCTTTATAATTTGCTGATGATTCATTATAAGATTGAAAGCACTGAGCCTACATAAGTCTAATGTCTTTTGTCTTATATTGAGAAGACAGATAATTAAATCACAAGCTGCACAGATCCCACCTCCCCCCACGCGTTCTGTCAGATCATCACGTACATCCTGGACCTGGCCGCCTAACTAGCAACTCTGGCAAGTGTCAGACGTGTGGGCTGATGTGCTTCCCTTCTTGACACCTTCCCCTTTCCTGCTTCAACACTCTCTTTTCCCGGGACGGATTTTTCAATGGCTACAATAAGCACATCCTTATAGGTGCCAGGAACAGGTGAATTGTTAATTTTTTTTGCATAGTTATCAACTATAGGGATTTTTTTAGTTGTTAGTAGAGGTACAGTCATCCTAATAAAGCTGAACTCCAGAGAGATATAAAAAAAAAAAAAAAAAACAGATGAATGCAGCTCTATGTTCATGAATATAGCAATAAGCCCTGGTTCACACTGATGCAATTTCTAATCGCATGACAAGTGAAATAACATCAGTTTCAATGGAAGCCGTTCACATACATGCGTGCATGAAAAGGGTCCTGTGCGAGTTTGGAGCAATGCAGTGCGGTTTTGTGGATACAGCAGAATCTAAACAAAAGTGCAAAGGACCCCCCTGGCAAAACACCTTGCCTACACGTTGATGAGGACAACGGCCTCTTCCCCACAACCCTGGCCTAGTGTTTGTGGGGGTGCGGGGGGTATATTATCGGAATCTGGAACCCCCTTTTAAGAATGGGTCCCCCAGATCCTGGCTACCCATATATGAATGAGTATGGGGGACAGCTCAAGTCGGAGCCGATGTACTAACAATCTGATGTTAGTACAGCAATCTCCGCTGCTGTGTTATTCTGTTCTGACAGTGGGGCACTCCCCCCCCCCCGCGCGCCAGAACACTCCGATCAGCTCTCTCAACCACTGGCCGAGAGTGCTGAGTGGGAGTTGGTCGGCAAACTATTTTTGGTCATGCCCCTTCAACAGAAGCCAGCCGAACGGCCGCCTTCTGTTGGACCGACTCCAGTACACATGGGCCGAATGGCGGCCGGTTCCTATTGAACCAGCTGATGCCGCCCGACATTTGGCCCATGTGTACTAGGCTTTAGGTTTACTAATGGTTACTAAGGGGCTAAGATATTGTTTATATTGTTTTAAATTTTACCTAACAGTAATTTATGAATGACAGTTCTAAGACCCCTTTCGCACTGCGTGTTTAGCGCTAGAAATATCGCCTGTAAAGCTCCTGAAAACCGCCCCCCATTCATTTCAGTGTGACCTTTCACACTGGGGGGGTGCACCCAAACAAAATTGACGTCCTTTTTTTCCCACAAATAGAGCTTTCTTTTGGGGTATTTGATCACCTCTGCGGTTTTTATTTTTTGCGCTATAAACAAAAAAAGAGCGACAATTTTGAACAAAAGCAATATTTTTTACTCTTTGCTATAATAAATATCTAAAAAATATATAAAAAAAAAACTAATTTCTTTCTCAGTTTAGGCCGATATGTATTCTTCTACATATTTTTGGTAAAAAAAAATTGCAATATTTATTGATTGGTTTACGCAAAAGTTAAAGCATCTACAAAATAGGGGATAGATTTATGGCATTTTTATTATAATTTTTTTTTTCGTGACTGCGACATTATGGCGGACACATCAGACACTTTTGACACTATTTTGGGACCATTGTCATTTATTCAGCGATCAGTGCTATAAAAATGCACTTATTACTGTGTACAGCGGGGAGATGCCTATGTAAACAAGGCAATTCCTCATTCTGCCTTTTGACATGACAGGGAGCAATAGCTCCCTGTCATCGGGAGCAGTAATCGCTGTCATGCGAGTAGTAGCCCATTCCCCCCACAGTTAGAATCACTCCCTAGGACACACTTAACCCCTTGATCGACCCCTAGTGTTTAACCTCTTCCCTGCCAGTGTCATTTACACAGTAATCAGTACATTTTTATAGCACTGATCGCTGTATAAATGACAATAGTCTCAAAATAGTGTCAAAAGTGTCCAATGTGTCCGCCATAATGTCGCAGTCATGATAATAATCGCATTCCGCCATTACTAATAAAAAAAATAATAATAATAAAAATGCCATAAATCTATCCCCTATTTTGTATAACTTTTGCGTAAACCAATCAATATACGCTTATTGCAATTTTTTTTACCAAAAATATGTAGAAGAATACATATTGGCCTATACTGAGAAAGAAATTATTTTTTTATATATTTTTTGCGGATATTTATTATAGCAAAAGTAAAAAATATTGCTTTTTTTTCAAAATTGACGCTCTTTTTTTGTTTATAGCGCAAAAAATAAAAACCGCAGAGGTGATCAAATACCACCAAAAGAAAGCTCTATTTGTGGGAAAAAAGGACATCAATTTTGTTTGGGTACAGCATCGCACGACCGCGCAATTGTCAGCTAAAAGGACACAGTGCTGTATTGCAAAAAATGCTCTGGTCAGGAAGAGGGTAAAATCTTCCGGGGCTGAAGTGGTTAAACACACTGTGTATAGCTAGTACCTAAGGAGCGGGCCGGGAAGCCCGCCGCCACATTCTTAACAACTGATGAGTTATCAGCTGTCAACGGGATTCCCCGCTTAAAGCTCAATATAACAAAACAAATTGCCGGCAAACAAAAATCAGGAAAAAAATGGCGTGCGGTCCCCCCAAAATTTGGAGGGGAACCATTTTTTTGAATGGAGTGGGGCCCTCCCCAAATTCATACCAGACACTTATCTAAGCATGCAGATGACAGGTCAGGAAACAATACCAGGTCACATGCCCTTAGCATGGGGGGGTGCTTTGGGGCAGGGGGGCTCCGCCCCCCCCAAAGCACCATGTCCTCATGTCGATGAGGACAAGGGCCTCTTCGCCACAACTCTGGTCACTGGTTGTGAGAGTCCATGAGCAGGGGGGGCTTGTTCAAAATCTGGAAGCCCCCCTTTAACAAGGGGACTCCTGGACCCCCCCCCCATGTGAATAAGTAAGGGGTACATAGTATCCCTACTCGTTCACCAAAAAAAAAGGTGTAGCGTAAAAAATGACAGTACGCAGTTTTTAGACAAGTCCTTTATTTAAAAATAAAAAAATCTAAAATAATGTCCCCCCAATGTAGATCCATCGGCAGTCACGATGCCCGCCATGGCTGGACCCGAAAAAAGAAAAAAAAAAGAAAGCTCCACTCGGGTCAGAGGCTCCCGCAGTCTACCTGCTCCGCCGACTGACAGTTCTTAAGTTCTTAAATAGTGAATGGGTGGGGCCACCCAAAGACATCACCTGGTGCCCCCCGAGTGATGTCCAGCAAGCACAGGTCGATGATGTCATAGGGGTGACGTCTCTGGGTGGCCCCGTCCCTTAGCTTTTTAAGAACTGTCAGTTGGCAGAGCAGGCAGACAGCGGGAGCCTCCTGTGCGAGCAGAGTTTTTTCTTCTGGGTCTGTTGGTGTGGCGGGAGTCATGACTGATGATGGAACTACACCTGGGGACATTGTTTTTTATTTGTCAAAGGACTTGTCAAAAATGTGTG
This sequence comes from Aquarana catesbeiana, assembly GCF_042186555.1. Taxonomy (NCBI): domain Eukaryota; kingdom Metazoa; phylum Chordata; class Amphibia; order Anura; family Ranidae; genus Aquarana; species Aquarana catesbeiana. Next base: position 34,912,747 of record NC_133331.1, read on the forward strand.
TACGGTCTTTACTCACTTTTTACACTTATTTTGGGGAATGGGTACCCTATACTCATTCACATGGGGGTGGGGGGCGGTATCTGGGGGTCTCCTTGTTAATCTGTTCCAGATTCCGAATAAGCCCCCCACCCCCAGACCTCCACGACCACCAGCCAGGGTTGTGGGGAAGAGGCCCTTGTCCCCATCAACATGACAAGGTGCCCCTGCCCCAAAGCCATGTTGAGAGCATGTGGCCTGGTATGGTTCGGGGGGAAGCTTGCTTGTCTCCTTCCGTTCCTGACCTTCCAGGCTGCATGCTCAGATAATGGTCTGGTATGGATTTTAGGGGGGGAGCCAACGCCGTTTTTTTGCCGATTTTCTTATTGCTGGCAATTCTTGTTTTTACATTCAGCTGTCAGCAGGGAAGCCCGCTGACAGCTGATGACTTATCGGTTGTTAAGAACGCGGCAGCCAGCTTCCTGGCACGCTCCTTAACAACCAGCTATACACTGTGTTAAGGAAAAGAAAAAAAAACACAAAATACAAAAAAACACATGTAGAAATGCATCAAAAACGCAACACTCGTGTTTTTGGTGTGGGTCCGTTGAAGTGTATTACACGCAAAATGAAATCTGCTGCAGGAAAAAAAGGCCCTGACCCTTTCCAAAAACACACCGGCTGAAAAACGCATAGCTGTGAACGTGTACCATAGGAAACCATGTTAGTGCGTTTTTTAAAAAAGCATTAAAAAATTAATTGGTGTGAACCGAGCTTTACAGCTCTGTGCTTTGTTTTTCAGAACATGGCCCTCCTTGTGTAATGATCAGAGCTCGATTACAGCCAGGCACTTTGCTCTGTTTATCCGCTTAAGGACCGACCGCCCGCAATGTACTGCAGACAGGCGGCCCATACAGGCAAAGGAGAGTACTTCTACATTGTTGCCTGCCCCCCCCCCAAGCCCCTGCCCCAAAGCACCCCCCCCATGCTAAGGGAATGTGACCTTGTACACAGTGGTAGTCCATCAGCAGGTCCCGGCCAATGATTCAAGGCTGGGACCTGCTGATCGTCTGCGTCCAATCACAGCCCAGAGATATGTGTGACAATCAACACAGATCTGTACAGATAGAACTATCTCTGTGTCTTATCCTTGCAAAACAGGGATAAGAAACAATGAGATCTTTAGCAAAAAGCAGCACACATTTCATACACATTACACATTGTTAGGCGCATATTTAACCTCTTGATCACCCTAGATGTTCACCCCTTCCCAGTCGGTGTCATTAGTACAGTGACTGTGTATCACTAAATTGTCACTGGTGATGTCAGTCGCTGTCAGTTCTCCCAGCGTCAGTTAGTGCCAGATTTTCCGCCGCACTATCACAGTCTCACTATAAGTCACTGATCACTGTTTTTTTAGTAAAATAAAATAAAAATGTATAGACTTTCTAAAAATGATAAGGTTGGTTTATTAAAGTGGAGTTCCACCCACTTTTACAACTCTTCAGCATCCCTCACTAAACTGCGCACTGTAAACGAATAATGGATATTTAAAAAAAAAACCATTTCTCAGCACCCACTGTATACCTGCTGTATTCATTTTTCACTTCCTCCTCCCTGGCCGCGGCCCATCACATCATTTCCTGTTTGCAATGCCTTCTGGGAAGGGGCGGCAACTTCCTCTGACACTGCCGTTGCTATGCAAACCTGACCTGAAACCTATTACACTGCTTGTGCTGCACTGAGCATGTACGAGATCTGCAAGGATGAGATCCAGGAAGAAATACAGTCTGGCTTCAGATGCCCACACTTAAGATGGCCACGGCCTGCTGTAAGTTTATAACAAACTACTGCTATAAACTAACAAAACAGACCTTAGTTTACAGACTAACTTTACTAGAATACATTAAGCTTGTGTATTATAGGGTATTTTTATTTAAAAAGTATAATTTCGGCCGGAACACCACTTTAAGTACAAAATTCAACCTTATCATTTTTAGAAAGTCTACCTCTGTGCCTATAAAGTCCACTTCATAGTTTTTCTAGTATCTTTCCTCCAATCGGCTCTCACACATTGTAACTTTAGTCTCTCTGCCCCCTCCTCTGTGCTCCTGACAGATTAAGAAAGATTTTAACACTTTTCTTCCCTTTTGAAGGGCTGTAGAGAAGACAGCAGATAAACAAGTAAAACCTGTGTTGGAGGATTTGTTTAATCTCTTTGTATCATTTGAGGCTGTTCACTTCCCTGGGTATATGTGAGGGTTTAAAACTACTTTAAAGTTAGTGAATAAATAAAGTGACCGTTTTAGCTATCCAATCCTGTGCAAGAAAACAAATCCATCTTTTATTTTTTTTCTTTTGATTTTAGTTGCACTTGATTGTTTGCAAAGAAAAATCAAATGTTCACGAAGCTAAATGAACATTTTCTTGTTCTTAATAAACCATCTCCAATGTATGAACTCTTCATCCCACCAGAAATGCTACTTGTCAGTCAAACAGAGCTGTATCTTGAAGTTTTATTACTTTATCTGTATTTTGTAGTTCAGGCAACATTCCTCCCTTTAATGACAGAAACCACAGACTTTTCTGCATAACATATTAAGTCCTAGATTAAAAGTGACATGTTGATTTGTGACCGACTTTGAGGATTCCTCTTTTTTTGATGTTTGCCTGAGGCATTATGCAGCCCAATGAACAAAAAGCTTGTTCAAGTTCAATTTCTGAGTTCCCCCTTCAAAAAAATCTGTGTGGATTTTTTTTTTTTTTTTTTTTACCATCCATCCTAAATTTATCTATGTGAGAGGCATACATCAGAAACCAAAAAAAAAAAAAAACAGCACTCCAGACAGAGCGCAAGCTGAAGAATTAAGCCTGGAATGTCTGCAGAAAAATAAAAGTGATTGCATTATTTTCTATGGTCTCTTAGACAATGCCACTTGAAAGGTCAACCATCTTCAAATTTAGATTTGCAGAATGTACTGTTTGAAGATGACTATTCAAATCTGATCATAGCTCTTCCAGCTTAGACATTAAAGGCTGAATGGGCAGTAATACAATTCTGAAAACATCGCTTTCATTTTTCCGGCATAAAACTAGCTGCTAGACCAAAATTAGGAATTAAGTCAGAGAACACGGGTTGGCTTGAAATAATATGCATTTCAAGACATAATAAATGTACCCCTTCATGACCGGAGGTCATCAAAGTCTGGTTGCCCAAACCAAATTTAGTATGATTCGGTCATCCTGACAAAAACTTTATGACTAAATTACCAACATAAATTGATTTGTCATTTTATGAACATTTAAGGCTTTTATTTGGTACATTGCTTAACCCCTTCATGCCCGGGCTATAGCCAAAAGACGGCTACAGCACGGGTCTAAATTGCCAGGAGGGCGTCCATGTATGTCCTCCAATGCATGAGCTTCCTGCGTGCCCCCTGCGGGGTGCATGTGCCACACTCTGTGATCAGCGAGTCCACGAGACTCGGCTGATCATAGATCGGAGTAAGGGGCCAATCACCACCCCTTCCCATGTGATCAGCTGTCAGCCAATGACAGCTGATCACGTGATGTAAACAGAGCCGGTAATTGGCTATTTTTTTTCCTCACGCTATCTGTCAAAGGGACATTGGTCCCAAACATGGAGAGCCACCACCGCTTCATCTGTGCCCACCAGTGCCCCCTGCCGGTGCTCACCAGTGCCACCTACCAGTGCAAATCAGTGCCTAGCAGTGCCACATACCAGTACCCACCAGTGCTGCCAATCAATGCCTCATCATCAGTGCTGCCTATCAGTGTCATCTACCAGTGCCTATCAGTGCCCATCAGTGCCACCTATCAGTGCCCTTCAGTGCCACCCATCAGTGCCACCTATTAGTGCCACCTATCAATGCCACCTATCAGTGCCCATCAGTGTTGCCTCATCAGCGCCCATCAGTGCCGCCTTATCAGTGCCCATTAGAGCCACCTTATCAGTGCCTATCAGTGCAGCCTATCAGTGCTTATCAGTGCCCATCAGTACAGCCTAATCAGCGTGCATAAATGAAGGAGAAAAATTACCTGTTTGCTAAATTTTATAACAAACTATGATAACTGTTTTTTTTCCCAAATTTTTGGTCTTTTTTGTTTGTTTGTTTAGCAAAAAAGAAAAACCCCAGTAGTGATTAAATACCACCAAAAGAAATCTTTTTGTGTGAAAAAAAAATGATAAAAATTTCATTTGGGTACAGTGTAGCATTGTCATTCAAAGTGTGACAGCGCTGACAGCTAAAAATTGGCCTGGGCAGGAAGGGGGTTTAAGTGCCCAGTAGGCAAGTGGTTAATAAATGCCCTGCTCATGTTTTAAAGTGATTGTAAAGTCATTTTTTTTTAATAACAAACATGTTATACTTTCCTCCTCTTCTCGGGTCCCTCTTCTGTGCTCCTGGCCCCTCCCTCCTGTTGAGTGCCCCCACAGTCACAGCTCCCTGTGCCCGTTCAGACACAGAGCCACGATCTGCCTCCACCCCCTCTCTCTCCTGACTGGCTGATTGATTTGATCGATAGCAGCAGGAGCCAATCGCTTCGCACTGCTGTCTCAGCCAATGAGGGGGGTCCCAGGCAGCTCAGAAACTCCTGCAACTTCGCTGGATAAAGATGGGATCAGGTAAGTATTGGGTGGGCTGAGGGGGGCCGCTACACACAGAAGGTTTTTTATCCTAATGCATAGAATGCCTTTACAATCCCTTTAAGCTGTAAATGGGCTCAAATGGTAATGTGTATACAGGGCAAGTGCAAGGTTTTTTGTCTACACAGATGCATTTCGACCCTGACCTTTACTTTAACTCTAACACTAACAATGACACTGGCCTACATCAAACCTTGATCTAGCTATTTTTTCCTTTTTTTTTCTTTATTTGTTTTTTTGTTTTTTTTTACACACTTTTATTTGTTTACATTTTTCTCCCCTGGCAAGTAGAGAGAGATACAATGTATCTTTCTCTCTAGTCAGAGGAGAAAATAAAATACATGGTCAGGGAGTCCTGGTTCCTGATAATTACCATTAAAGCATGGAATTGTTCATATTTTAGAATTTAGTTGGGTGGGCAGATTCTAGATATCACATTTTCATCCTAATCCCTGCTCTTTCAGTGCTGGGGGAGTTAATACGAGCCAAGGACCCTGTCATACACACTCAAGAATTCTGATTATGCTCGCCCTTTCTGCCTCCCCTCCCCCCATCCATTCATGGAAGCCATACTACGGCTTTCATCAATGAAAAACAATCTGAATGGAAGAGCTGGACCTTTTATTCATCTCTGTTCATACATCAATTTTTGCTGGTCAGCTATGCACTAGATTAGCATAACATCCCCAAAAACCTTTACTCTTAAAAACAAGTAATCAATAAATGCTTTCATTTTTATCTTCCCATGCTGCCTGTAAAGGTGATCTGTCACTTTTTTTTTTATTTGTTTATTCAGCATTAAAATATTTTCAGTTTCTAATTAGCCAGATATAAACTATTGCATATAATTTCCACAAAAAAAACCCCAAACTACTAATTTGGAAGGAACAAAGGAGTAAAAAAGTATCAAAAGTATTTACTAAAACGTATGAGTCCCTCCTCCCATTATTCCTTTTTCTTAGTGCATATAATTATCTGACATATACCATGAAAGGAAATAGTAGGTATTCTGGATGGTCACCCTTCTTGTAGGTGCACCAACAGGGCCCTCAGATATCTGGAGACACCGAATGAAAAGAGAAGCAGGTTGTGCATTCGTAAAATGTCTGCCTTTATTAGGTGCGTATACAGCTTATATATGGTTCAGCTTACCAATAGAAAGAGGGGAGTGGTTAGTAAATGATGTATTTGTATAGAAATATATAGGTATATGGTTATACAAGTCAGTGACCCTTTCAGATACATTATCATGAGTTAACACGGGTCAACAGACCATCTGGTTATGAGTCATAAGTCATGCATCCTGTCCCATGGCCTACAGAACAGGGAACGGGAAAGGACAAACCAAACCAAAATGACATATATAGAGTATAGTGCTGTGCAAGCAGTTTTCTTGTGCTAAAATCTAAAATGGAGTCACAATGGTTTGGGCATATTATTACATACCACTTGTAGCCAGCAGGTGGGATCTTTCTCTGAGAAGTCTGTGCCTGCTGCTGTAGATGGGTACACAAAGTTGTCAATGTCTTAAAGTGGACCTTTTCCCCTTTCACTAAAAATTACACCCGCATACAGCTCTGCATGCTGATATTAAATCACACTACATTCATCAGTTAAACATGGTTTTCTTTTACTTATAATAACTGCTTTTCCAGTTCCTGGTTAAGTGAAGCACTGGTGATATAACCAGGACCTCACACCTGCATCCATGTCACATGTTCCAGGAGACAGACCCAGAATTATAGGCAGAGTTCAATCTGCCCTTAGTAAAAATGGCCACCATGAAAAGGCTAGAAAGGGATAAAAAAATAAGGTATGCAAAAACTAAAAAGCCTCTATGCATCTGTTTGTAGATTGCCATTACCAAGCGGGGCACTGCTGACAGCAGATGAGACATAGTTGTTAAGGATGCAACGCTCCTTAAAGCAGACATTCAGTCATTTTTTCATCTTTTCATCTATTAAATCTTCTGCTCTTGTTGTTTTAACTTTGGATAGTAAAACATTTTTTTTTCTGCCAGTAAATACTTTATACAGCGCACTTCCTGTTTCTTGTCTGGTAATAAACCCTAGGCTTATGACATAAGGCACAGCTCTCTCTCACTCTTGTGAGAGTTTGCCAGGAAGGGGGGGGGATGAGTCATAAGAGGGCCAATGATAGATGCAGAGCTGGGGGTGTGCCTCTGTGTGTCTGTGTAAATCCAGGAAGTGAACAGGCAGCACCTTCAGCTGCCCACAGTTAAAATGGCTGCGAGCAGACTCAGTGGAGGGAGATTTCTGCAGCATATTTGTCAAGTACAGAATCACGGTGTATATAAAATAATATGCAAAGTGGTTGGAGGGAAGCTTCAGAATGGCAAAGATGTTTTTATTACAAATTATGAGAGCAGACTGCAGTTCCTCTTTAACATCCAGCTATTCCAAGCTGGTTTATTTTTCAAACGACATTACAAAATAAATTCTGAATAAATAACAAAAATGATGAGTCAATTCAGAACAAAGAATCCAAATATACTAAAAACATTTTGAAAAAAGAATCATATTAACATAACAAATATGACGAAATGAAATAATTAACTTAGCGAATGAATCTGTGTACATCTCTACTCTTTAGCAGCTTGAATAACCTACCAGAAAACATAAAGGTAGTGCTGGGCTTTCATATGAGAAAGTCCAGCAAGCTTTTCAAACACATTGTCATGTATACACCCCCTAATTAAATGGTTTTATAAAAGTAAAAAAAAAAAAAAAAAAAGGCTAAAAGTTTGTACACTTGATGTAAAAATGTAAGAAAAATTAGATTTAAACAAAAATTTATCATTTTCATTTTCTTTTAAACCTACGTGTATTCTTTCAACTAAACCTACACAGATCTGTTTTGATATGAACTTTATTCTTTATTAAAACTCTGAAGTATCCACTCGTACAAGAAGACCTACCACCTGGGGTAAACACATGGCTGGCTGGGAAAGTGTTGTTTGGGATACAGAAGGTGAAGATATTATAAGGACACTGCAAAGATGATTCTGTACAAGAGCTGGAAGCAAGTTTTTTTAACCACTTCAGCCCTGCAAGGATATACCCTCTTCCTGACCAGAGCACTTTTTGCGATACGGCACTGCGTCGCTTTAACTGATAATTGCGCGGTCGTGCGACGTTGCACCCAAACAGAATTGACGTCCTTTTTTCCCACAAATAGAGCTTTCTTTTGGTGGTATTTGATCACCTCTGCGGTTTTTATTGTTTGCACTATAAACAAAAAGCGACATTTTGGAAAAAAAAGCAATATTTTTTACTTTTTGCTATAATAAATATCCCCCAAAAAAATATAAAAAAAATTTATTTTTCTCAGTTTAGGCCGATATGTATTCTTCTACATATTTTTGGTAAAAAAAAAAAAATTCGCAAAATGCGTATATTGATTGGTTTGCGCAAAAGTTATAGCATCTACAAAATAGGGGATATATTTATAGCATTTTTATTTTTTTTATTATTAGTAATGGCAGCAATCTGCGATTTCTATCATGACTGCGACATTATGGCGGACACATCGGACACTTTTGACACCATTTTGAGACCATTGGCTTTTTAAACAGTGATCACTGCTATAACAATGCATTGATTAATATAAAAATGTCACTGGCAGGGAAGGGGTTAAGACTAGAAGGCGATCAAGGGTTTAATGTGTTCCCTAGTGTGTGTTCTAACTGAAGGGGGGAGGGGACTGTGTAGGGGAGATGGCAGATCGCTGTTCATACTCTGTATGAACAGACGATCTTTCTCTTCTCCCCTCCCGGTTCTCCATGTGCCTCGAGCGATCGCGGGAGCCCGGCGGTGATTGCGACCGCCAGGCACTCTCATCGGCTCCGTGGGCCAGCAGGTGGCGCGTCCCTAGTGGACAAGAAGGGAACCGACGTAACATGACAGCGGTTCGTGCAGCCGAGCCATGTTGCCGCAGTTTTGGCTGGTCGGCAAGCGGTTAAACAAAAATGTATAATTCAATTTTCTTTTAAACTTACATGTATTCTTTCAACTAAACCTACACAGATCTGTTTTTTTTCATGAACTTTACTCTTTATTAAAACTCTGAAGTATCCACTCGTACAAGCAGACCTACCACCTGGGGTAAACACATGGCTGGCTAGGAAAGTGTTGTTTAGGATACAGAAGGTGAAGATATTATAAGGACACTGCAAAGATGATTCTGTACAAGAGCTGGAAGAAAGTTTTTTTAACCACTTCAGCCCCGGAAAGGTTTTACCCTCTTCATGACCAGAGCACTTTTTGCAATTCGGCACTGCGTCGCTTTAACTGACAATTGCGCGGTCGTTCGACATTGCACCCAAACAAAATTGATGTCAGTTTTTCCCACAAGTAGAGCTTTCTTTTGGTGGTATTTTTATTTTTTGCGCTATAAACAAAAAAATAGCGACAATTTAAAAAAAAGAAATATTATTTACTTTTTGCTATAATAAATATCCCCCCCCCCCCCCAAAAAAAATATATGTCACTGGCAGTGAAGGGGTTAACACTAGGGGGCGATCAAGGGATTAATGTGTTCCCTAGTGTGTGTTCTAACTGAAGGGGGAGGGGACTGTGTAGGGCAGATGACAGGTCACTGATCCTCTCCTTCTGGGGTCCCCAGCCAGCGCTCCAGCCCCCACCTTCATCGGATGCCCCCATGGAAAGCTGCTTTCCCTCGGGGCACCCATGCCAATGGCTCCTGCTGCTATTAATCTGTCCAATGAGGAGCGAGCCAGCAGCTGGGGCTGTTGCGCTCATGCGCAGCGTTGGATCGAATCGGGCTCAGGGAAGAAAAAGGGGGGACTGGGGGGAGCCTAGAGGCTGGGTTCACACTAGATATCGCTGCGGCTCACAGCAGGAGTCCAGTGTGTCTCCACTCACCATTTCAGGTCCGATTTCATCCCAAATTTTGGGCTAAATTCGGACCTGAAACAGACCAAAAGACGCACAGGACTCTGATGCAGTTTGTGTGAACCGGCTCCATAGAGAGCTGGTCACAATCACCTGCCATGCAGAAATCCACATCTAATTCGCATAGTTGTAGAGCCTCCAGCTCTAATCACATGCTTAAAAAAAAAAATCAGTGGTCCAGTGTCTTTATAAGTAGATCAGGGGGCCGAACACATGGATGGGCCCACTGCCCCAACCCTTCTCTTGTTACTGGTTCTACAAGCAATAAATTACAAACGACAACCACTAAATCAGTGATGGCTGGGCCTCATTATTGATATCATTGGGAAACATTGTGCCCCATCATTGGTGTCATTGGGCCTCATTATTGATATCATTGGGAAACATTGTGCCCCATCATTGGTGTCATTGGGCCTCATTATTGGTATCATTGGGAAACATTGTGCCCCATCATTGGTGTCATTGGGCCTCATTATTGGTATCATTGGGAGCTGTTAAAGCTGTTAATAAGTTTGGACAACTGTACAGGTTGTTTTTTCCAAGCTAAAACCTCGATATTCAGGTTTAATTGCAGTGTTGATACTTTGAAATAAATAAGTTGGTTTTGTGTTGCGGTTTGGGCACTCAGGCTCAAAAAGTTTCTCCATCACTGCACTAGACTGTTTAGAAGAAGAGTGAGTAGACTGTTGTTTCGGGTGATTGGTGGCTTCTGAACTGTGTGAGGAAGAACCGGTTAAAATCAGCGACTCCTGCAGGGGTAGCGATACAAGCGTTTGCCTGCTCACAGTTTTTAAATATTAGACTTTAGTTCCAGTTTAACTTGTGTGTTTATGCAAAGTGTTCCCATGAATATGCAATGGCAACATACTGTTCAGAAACGTGTGATTCCCCCCCCCCAGGGATTCCCGGATCCATAAATAAAACTCTCAGGGTTGAATGGTATAGGATGGGAAAACATGGAGGGTGATTGCTCTTCCTCTGCATTGTTCCTATAGATCTGTGTCAGTGCCGTGACAGTCCTTTTTAAGGAAGATGAAATGTAATTCCGTCTTTTACTGTATCAGCATCAGTCACCTTACCGGGCTTATCTCTGAACAAAGAACACACGGCTCATAGATACTGAATTACAATGACAGAAATGGCTGAAACACCGCGCTTCAACCCGCGACCAGGAACGGGAAAATGTTTGTGGATTTTACTTTTATCTTTCTTACTCAGAGTAAGAAGAAACGTGCAGTACCCAAAGCACACAATCAGAATTCACTATGGGCTGCCTTTAGTAGAATATATCAGTACTGGTTGATAAGGGTTCCTACACTTTGCTTTGTATATTGAATACATTTTAGAGCTGAAAAAAAGTAAAAACTAAGCTCAAAATGACACTAGACTGTCTAGAGCTGAAGTGTAATCTGCTTATATTTCGCCTTCCCTTGTTCCTCCCTCCTGCCTCATTAACATGCTAATGACATGTTTAACCACCTCAATACCTGGCACTTTCACCCCCTTCTTGCCCAGGCCATTTTGCAGCTTTCAGCGCTGTCGCATTTTGAATGACATGCAACACTGTACCCAAATTAAATTTTTTTTCATTTTATTCACACAAATAGAGCTTTTTTTGTGGTGTTATTTAATCACTGCTGGGTTTTTTATTTTTTACAAAAAAAAAAAAAAAGACCAAAAATTTTGAAAAAAAAAAAAAAGTTTTCTTAGTTTCTCTCAATAAATTATGTAAATAAGTAATTTTTCTCCTTCACCGATGTGCGCTGATGAGGCTGCACTTATGGTCACTGATGTGGAGCGTATCTTTTGTGTCTGTTCCCTAATGCAGTAGTTATTATTCATTTGGAACCACTAATCAATATGAGGATAGTTGCCTATTTAGAAAATTTCCAAAACACTAGTAATGGCGGCGATCAGCAACTGCTATATTGCGTCGGACAACCTGACACTAACTGACACTTTTGCGGGAACCAGTGACACTAAGACCCCTTTCACACTGGTGCGTTTTTAGGGCGTATTTCAGGCGCTTTAGCGTTAAAAAAAACGCCCGTAAAGCGCCTGAAAGAAGCCTCATCTGCAATCCCAATGTAAAAACCCAAGCCCTTCCACACTGCCAGCGCCCGAAAAACGCTGGTAAAGCGCCACTTAAGACCTCTTTCACACTGGGGCGTTTTTCAGGCATTTTTCGGGTGCTGGCAGTGTTAAAGGGCTCGGGCCATCTGCGCACCCAGCCCCGGGGCAAAAACACGAAAGCGCTGCAAAGAAGCTGCTTGCAGGACTTTTTTTGACTGCCAGCGTAGCGCCCCAGTGTGAAAGCACTCGGACTTTCACATTGACATTGCAGATGAGGCTTCTTTCAGGTGCTTTTTTTAACGCTAAAGCGCCTGAAAAACTCCCCAGTGTGAAAGGGGTCTCAGTGTGAAAGCACTCGTGCTTTCACATTGGGATTGCAGATGAGGCTTCTTTCAGGCGCTTTACAGGTGCTTTTTTTAACGCTAAAGCGCCTGAAAAACGCCTGAAAAACGCCCCAGTGTGAAAGGGATCTAATACAGTGTTAAAAATATTCAAGGTTATCAAAAGGTTCAAAGCTCTATGGTTATTTTTTTTGCTGGCTGTTTCCTGCTGGGGAGATTTCCCTTCACTACCCATCCCAGAGACACAACAGAAAATATTAGGGAGTGTCACCACAACAAAGTCATCCCCATCTTTGACAGTTGTCCCCAAAAGGTGATTTGGTGACAATTATTATTATTTTCTGGGGACAGGAAGTAAATGGAAATCTCCCCCTGAGGGACACAGACAGTAAATAACCTGATAGGGCTTTAAAACAGTTTTGCCTTCAGGTCCACTTTAAGCCTCTAAAATTGGTAAAGACTGTAAAATTTTGAATTTCCACTACTTGTATGTATCAAAACAGAAGAGTATTGGAATTGGAACGTTATAGTAGAAATGAGTCTTTTAAGGTACCAATATAACTCAAGTATTGAGTTATACTGAGTTACTGTATATCATCCAAGTATTGCTACTTCGAGGTCATACCCCACACGCGTTTAAAAACAGCTACCCGCTGGGAGGGCATACATGGACGTTCCCCCGTTTCAGTGGTAATACCGGGTGATGCCCGCACCCACAGGCATCAACCTGGTATCATTCCTTTCAGCCAGCGATTCCCTGCACCGTAAGAACAATCACAGCGGCAGTTATATGTTTGTCCCCCTCCAGCCACCCTCCGATGCTTCTACGGCTCGCCCATGCGATAGAAGGACTCCACCGGCGCTGGAAGTTGAACATAAAAATTTCCTAAGGAACAGATGGTCCCCGGTCATCTCTATGACTCTCAGAGGCCCAGGCGTGACGTTATGACAACACGTCCGGCCTGGCAGTTGTATATACTGCCATGTACTCGGCTGGAAAGCTGAGATCATTCTGTTTTTTTTTCTTTTGTTTTTTTTCTTTTTTTTTTCAGGCTTTCCAACCTGGAGGAGAAATGTGGGATCTTCTCTCCATAAAGAGGACCTGTCATGCACAATTCCTAGTACAAAGGATGTTTACATTCTTTGTACTAGGAATAAAAATGATAAAAAAAAATTCAAGGGAAAGTGTAAAAATAAAGAAATGAAAATAAAATAAACAATAATAAAAAAAAAATGAAAGCACCCCCGTCCCTGTATTATTAGCAATGATATGTGCAAAACATCTACAGTATCTCACAAAAGTGAGTACACCCCTCACATTTTTGTAAATATTTTATTATATCTTTTCATGTGACAACACTGAAGAAATGACACTTTGCTACAATGTAAAGTAGTGAGTATACAGCTTGTATAACAGTGTAAATTTGCTGTCCCCTCAAAATAACTCAACACACAGCCATTAATGTCTAAACCGCTGGCAACAAAAGAGAGTACACCCCTAAGTGAAAATGTCCAAAATGGGCCCAAAGTGTCAATATTTTGTGTGGCCACCATTATTTTCCAGCACTGCCTTAACCAGAGCTTCGCAGTTTACCACTGGAGTCCTCTTCCACTCCTCCATGACGACATCATGGAGCTGGTGGATGTTAGAGATCTTGCGCTCCTCCACCTTCTGTTTGAGGATGCCCCACAGATGATCAATAGGGTTTAGTTCTGGAGACATGCATGGCCAGTCCTTTACCCTCAGCTGTGTGTTTGGGATTTTTATCATGTTGGAATACTGCCGTACGGCCCAGTCTCCGGAGGGAGGGGATCATTCTCTGCTTCAATTTGTCACAGTACATGTTGGCATTCATGGTTCCCTCAATGAACTGTAGCTCTCCAGTGCCGGCAGCACTCATGCAGCCCCAGACCATGACACTCCCACCACCATGCTTGACTGTAGGCAAGACACACTTGTCTTTGTACTCCTCACCTAGTTGCTGCCACACACACTTGACACCATCTGAACCAAATAAGTTTATCTTGGTCTCATCAGACCACAGGACATGGTTCCAGTAATCCGTGTCCTTAGTCTGCTTGTCTTCAGCAAACTGTTTGCGGGCTTTCTTGTGCATCATCTTTAGAAGAGGCTTCCTTCTGGGACGACAGTCGTGCAGACCAATTGGATGCAGTGTGCGGCGTATGGTCTGAGCACTGACAGGTTGACCCCCATTCTTCAACCTCTACAGCAATGCTGGCAGCACTCATACGTCTATTTCCCAAAGACAACCTCTGGATATGACGCTGAGTACGTGCACTCAACTTCTTTGGTCGACCATGGCGAGGCCTGTTCTGAGTGGAACCTGTCCTGTTAAACCGCTATATGTTCTTGGCCACTGTGCTGCAGCTCGGTTTCAGGGTCTTGGCAATCTTCTTATAGCCTAGGCCATCTTTATGTAGAGCAACGATTCTTTTTTTCAGATCCTCAGAGAGTTCTTTGCCATGAGGTGCCATGTTGAACTTCCAGTGACCAGTATAAGAGAGTGAGAGCGATAACACCAAATTTAACACACCTGCTCCCCATTTACACCTGAGACCTTGCAACACTAATAAGTCACATGACACCAGTGAGGTAAAATGGCTAATTGGGCCCAATTTGGACATTTTCACTTAGGGGTGTACTCACTTTTGTTGCCAGCGGTTTAGCCACTAATGGCTGTGTGTTGAGTTATTTTGAGGGGACAGGAAATTTACACTGTTATACAAGCTGTACACTCACTACTTTACATTGTAGCAAAGTGTCATTTCTTCAGTGTTGTCACATGAAAAGATATAATACAATATTTACAAAAATGTGAGGGGTGTACTCACTTTTGTGAGATACTGTATGTAACTAGACAGATCTTGAATTGTAGCAGCTATACAAAACATCTTGTAACAAAAAGGTTAGATTCTAATATACTGTGAAAATGTAGAAATGGAGGGGAGGATGAAAATATAACTGGATAATTGGGAAAAGGAAAGTGCAGGTATCACCAAACTGCTCATTACATTCTTATATTCATGGGATGGAAAGGAGAACTGTATCAATGTTTAATAATGTCCAGTGACTGGAACATTAAAGATTAACAATTATATGACAAGCAGAAAAGTCACAATTATCTATTAGTTTGTTCTTCCTATGAAGACTGTAAAATGATAACCTTTAGGCCCCTTTCACGCGGGGCGGATCCACTCGGCGTGCTCCGCTAGCTCAGCAGGAGATCGGTCCATTGATCTCCACTGAGCCGGTGGATGACAGGTCCGTCTCTGCTCACTGAGCAGGGAGAGACCTGTCAGAGCCCCTCTGATTTCTATTGGGAGATCATCAGATCCCATCCGATCTAATCCACCAGACGAATGGCAGACGGGTGTCAGTGGTCACATCTCCACTGACATCCGCCATAGGAGACAGTGGGTGGCCCGCTCGGATCCGCCTGAAAATGGACAGGCAGATCTGAGCGGGCTTATCGTGTGAAAGGGGTCTAAAAATGCGAAATGTGGTCAGGGTACAAACTAATACTCAAGATATCATTTCGAGAAGCTTTGACAACATCAAGGTAAAGTAATGTGTGTGTGGAATTAGCTAAATGGAGTAGATGGGCATATCACGAACCACAAGTTCGAAATTTGATCAAATCGTTTTTTGTTTTTTTTTATTAAGTATATAAACATTTTCTTAAATTCAGTCAGTTTCCAAAAAGTTTGTTGTCTTCTTTAAATGGATTACATGTCATCAACCACAGGTTCCAAATTTGATCAAATTTGTTTTTATTTTTTGATTGAGTAAACATTTTCTTAAATTCAATCATGTACAGAAATATGTTGTTTTGAGGACACAGAATAGGCTAGACCCAGAGATGTCAACCTAGGAGCACAGTTTAGAGAGGGATAAGCAAGAAGCATGCATTGTAGGAAAAACTGGCTGAAGAGGTGTGGCCTAAAGGGTTAGTTCACAGTTTCACAAAAACTGAAAAGGTGAACTAACTCACTACAACCTCACCACACCCCCAGTCCCCACTGAACTATCTTTTGTTGACTATCTTCTGCTGTCCATGCCAGCTGGTGTAGCAGTCTAGGCATCCGTAAATAGGAGTACATAGCCCAGAGACTGTATAGCATGGTGTTACTCACACTGGTGAACGGGAATTGGTCAGTGCCAGAACGTGTCTGGGAGGACCAAATTGGAGTCTCTCTTAGCCAACCTAGAAGAAAGAAGGGCCTCCTATTGCCCAGATCACTACATCAGCTAGTGTGGGCAGTGAAAGATAATCATTCAAGTAGGTAAGTGAGATGGGGACAGGGGGCGTGGGGAGGGTGTAGTTCCCCTTTGAACTAACCCTTTAAATACTGATACTGTGGCATATAAAAAATAAAAACCCAGTGTCAGGGCTGGGCTCAGCCCTTCCTTCTCTGAGCTGGCCGCTCAGCTGTCGGCTAATTGCCAGCTCCCATCTCTCTCCACAGTTACCCAGCTGTTGTTGATTCTGCTCATCAGTTCTGCCTACTTAAAGCCGTCCAGCTCACTTGATCTCTGCCTTCGCCTTTGTCAACATCACAGAGTCTTTCTCCTGTGTTGAAGACTTGCTCGGCTGACGTTCCTTCTGGCTCCTGATCCTGCTTGCTGTACTACTACGTTTATCTCTGGCTCTCTGACATTTGCTTGGCTGACTACCCGATCCGGTTACTGAACTCTGGCTTGTTTTGACTACGTTTACTCTGTTTACCTTATTATTATTATTAAACAAGTTTGATTTCTATCTCGGTCTGATTCATGGTTCCTGATACCCAGAGACTTGTATCCAGTTTGTAAAACTAAAAGACGCAAACTTGTGCACAGTTCGAATATACTGTAAATGTTGTTACACAGTATCCAAACAGCAGTAAAATCACTGTATACCATTAAAGTGGTTTAAAGCTCAGACATGAAGTATGAACAAAGCATATCCCTCTATAGTGTGTACTTGTCTCAATTAAAAGCACTAAGTGTCATTTTTGTCTGCTGCTTTGTTCCTCTGCTGAGTCGCTTCTGACAAGTTTTTCTGAGAAAAATGGTGACGGGAGGGACCTCCAGCCGATGGGACAGCCTCAGCTCTGTTCCTGTGTGCTGTGTGAAGGAGGGGGTTTGTCTCTTTTCTCCAATCAGCTCTCAGAGCTCTCCTCATTGAGCTCTGCAGAGTGTAACTTTAGTTCTCCACCCCTTTTTTTTTCTGAAATTCTCAGACAAGCTTCAGCACTTTGAATGGCTGTAGACAAGAGAAGACTGCAGATAGACAGATACAACCTATGTAGGAGGATTTGTTTAATCTCTGTGTATCACCTGAGGATAGTCCCTTCACTGGGTATATGTAAGGGGTTCAAACCACTTTAATGAACAATAAATATTTATTGTATTTTACATCTATGAACATGTCAAACAAAAAAAAAAAATGTAATGCCTAGCAACAACTACGGTATGTAGAGAAGAGGGCCAAGTCTGGTCATTGGTGAATGACAGCAAAAGTTTTATGAGTGGTAAAAAACAAGGTGACTGCCTAGATTTTAGGGTGAATTGACCTGGCTGTAGACCTTCATCTTATGCCTGTAATGAATGAGTCAAGTGTAAAATTGTGCCACTGTGCTCCTGCCATTTTTCTCTATTGGTCTAGACCAGCCTTTCTCAACCTTCTTATCCCAGATGAACCCTTGAAATAATTTTCTGGTCTCATGGAATCCCTGCTAAGATGAATGATGAGTCAATCGGGGATCACTGGGAAGAATGACGCTTACATTTAGTGGTCATTGGAGAGAATGCCCCCCCTTACAGTAGTAGTCATAATTCCAATACGCTCTGCCAAGTGGCATTGGACCCGGAATTATGCAAGTAACTTTAGATGGGAGGTCAATCAGGTACAGCTCCAGGAATCCGTAGCACTAGCAACCTCTGGAGGAACCCTAGGGTTCCACGAAACCCTGGTTGAGAATGGTCTAGACCCAGGGCCCTGTTCTTTTACACTTGGGGCTTTTTCATTCCAAGCTTGTGGCCTGCTGAGGCCCTGTCCTTCCTGATTTTGTCCCTGTCCCTCTCTGTGCCAAAGCCCTCTTAAGACATGTCATCTTCCCATCTTGAATTTTAACCCTGTCCAGTTGTAGCTATGCACTTGTTGACTCATTTACTCAGCCAACACATGGAGGTTTTAAATCCACTCTGCCTTTTCCTGTCCAAAGCACGAGGCACAATTATTCATAAGTCCAATGAGAACGCCAGCTCAAAGGAGTAAGAGTCCAAAGTCATTTAATTTAAGGTGTTCGCGCACAATAAGACAATACAAAACTACCAACACATTAGTGGGGTATAAAAATATTCTCCTTCTTCAAGGCTATAAAACAAAATACAAAATTGGTACGCAAGGTTTGTGGAAACACAAAACTCCAATGATTGATAAATTACATTAAAATTCATATATGTTAAAAATTCTTGATATCTATATTGATATTGATAATACAATTATCTATAGTACCTATTCTCATATGGGATATATGAATAAAATTATCTATTAAAATGTGTAAATGAAGGTTTAAAAATCAGAAATACAACCAGATCCCGGTTAGGGGTACCCTGATTGTGCAGCCTCAATGGAGCCATTGCACGCTATGTGATTTTAATTCACTTTTTATAAAAAAACATTACCCTTTGTTGAGTTGAATCTAAAACCTTAGTCACACTTTTTACAATTACCTTGTAGTCATCATTGAATTATTGCCTGCCTTGATCAAAAAGGACAAACCTATCCTGTTGTAAAATCCAAAATAATTAAAGTGTATGTCCAGCTATACTACTATCTGGAGCCTGCTTGAGAGATTTCTCATTACTTACTTTCACCTTGCAGGTAGTAAGGGAAAATTTGTAGAGAGCAATAAAAAGCTAGAAGAGGTTCTAACTACTCCCCAAGCAAAAAAAAAAAAAAAAAAAGCATTTTTATTAGGACTGTTACTGATTAAAATTTTCGCGTTCGATTAATCGATTTTTTTTTTATTAATTGATTCATCGACTAATTTCGATTAATTATAACACACATACAGATCCAACTACTTTTAGCTGATTTAGCACTGTTGCTATGGCAATGGCCGAAGCCGGACATAGCGGGGCATGGCTAGGACGTCACATGTCATAAACTCAGCCTCACAATGCCCATAATCTCAGCCTTACCATGCCCATAATCGCAGCCTCACCGTGCCCATAATGCAGTCTCACCGTGCCCATAATCTCAGACTTACCGTGCCCATAATCGCAGTCTCACCGTGCCCACAATCGCAGCCTCACCGTGCCCATAATCGCAGCCTTACCGTGCCCATAATGCTGTCTCACCGTGCCGATAATCGCAGCCTCGCCGTGCCTATAATCGCAGCCTCACCGTGCCCATAATGCTGTCTCACCCTTCCCATAATGCTGTCTCACCTTTCCCATAATCGCAGCCTCGCGGTGCCTATAATCACAGCCTCACCGTGCCCATAATGCTGTCTCACCCTTCCCATAATGTTGTCTCACTGTGCCCATAATCGCAGCTTCACAGTGCCTATAATGGCAGCCTCACCGTGCCCATAATGCAGCCTTGCTGTAGTCAGTGTCTGTGCCTGGATTACACAGTCTGTGGGTTATCTCCCGCTGTGTGTCTAGGAGGTGAGTGTGAAAACTTTGGCCGCGCTGTGAGAAAAGTCCCGCCCTCCTCCTAGATCAGCTTGTGTGATAGACAGAACACTGCGTCTATCACACGAGCTGATCTAGGAGGAGGGCGGGACTTTTCTCACAGCATGGCCAAAGTTTTCACACTCAGCTCAGAGACACACAGCGGGAGATGCCCGCAGACTGTGTATGACGTATAGTAGAGGAGGAGGAGGAGGGAGCGGAGTACTGCGCTGCAGCCACAGCTTGGCCCAAAGTGGCCCCAGGGCAGGTAGCCTACCGATCAAAAAAATTTTGATCAATCAAAAAAATTAACGATTAATCAAGGAATTAAACGTTAATTTCCGCAGCCCTAATTTTTATCTCTGTCTGTCTTGCTATTGGACATTTCCTTTCCCTACCTGTCTGTTAACTGTTGACACCAGGACAGGAAGTGATGTGAAATCCCTCTAATAGAACCCGAATACTAGTAAAAACTCAAAAAGGGTTCTAATCCTTCTATACTCTATACTTCTGATTGGCCGGAAATGGGGTTTTCAGCACTGTGCCAAAAGAAAAAGAGCGCCGATAATGGCTGCCGAAAATGCCAGCGATTTAGATGCAATTTTACAGCGATTTGGATGCAATTTTACCTTGCTTATGGTGTGTTTTTCATAGGTCATGCAACTCAAAAAATGCATAAAAAACACAACATGAGTGCATTTTTGATGCGTTCTTGCTGCATTTTCAATGCATTTCAATGGGGAGGTGCCTTTTTTGGTGTGGTTTGCCAAATAGGCAACAAAAATGCAGCAAGCAGGATTTTTAACACCACTTCGAAAGGTGCCGATAATGGCCAACAATAAATTAATATTATGTCAAACTACAGTGAAAACCTAGGCCTTCTTCCACTATCTCAGCGCTATGAAAATATCAGGTTTCATAAAATATAAAACTTCTAGAATTGCAATAACTGTGTATTTACGTTACAGAAATAATTAATAAAAATAAAATAATCACCAGAGCTTCCCAGGTTGTCACTGGAGTCCTCTTTCACTCCTCCATTATGACATCACGGAGCTGGTGGATGTTACAGACTTTGCACTCCTCCACCTTCCGTTTGAGGATGTCCCACAGATGCTCGATAGGGTTTAGGTCTGGAGACATGCTTGGCCAGTCCATCACCTTTACCCTAAGCTTCTTTAGCAAGGCAGTGGTCATCTTGAAGGTGTGTTTGGGGTCGTTATCATGTTAGAATACTGCTCTGTGGCCCAGTCTCCGAAGGGAGGGAATCATGCTCTCCACTCAGAACAGCCTCGCCATGGTCGACCAAAGAACTTGAGTGCACGTGCTTAGCATCATATCCAGAGGAAGTCTTTGGGAAATGAACGTATGAGTGCTGCCAGGATTGCTGCAGAGGTTGAAGGGGTGGGGGGGTCAGCCTGTCAGTGCTCAGACCATACGCCGCACACTGCATCTAACTGGTCTGCATGGCTGTCATCCCAGAAGGTAGCCTCTTCTAAAGATGATGCACAAGAAAACCTGCAAACAGTTTGCTGAAGAGAAGCAGACTGGCAATGGATTACTGGAACCATGTCCTGTGGTCTGATGAGACCAAGATAAACTTATTTGGTTCAGATGGTGTCAAGTGTGTGTGGCGGCAACCAGGTGAGGAGTACAAAGACAAGTGTGTCTTGCCTACAGTCAAGCATGGTGGTGGGAGTGTCATGTTCTGGGGCTGCATGAGTGCTGCCAGCACTGGGGAGCTACAGTTCATTAAGGGAACCATGAATGCCAACATTGTGACATACTGAAGCAGAGCATGTTCCCCTCTTTGAAGACTGGGCCGCAGGGCAATATTCCAACATGATAACGACCCCAAACACACCTCCAAGATGACCACTGCCTGTGGGGCATCCTCAAATGGAAGGTGGAAGAGGACAAGGTCTGTAACATCCACCAGCTCTGTGATGTCGTCATGGATGAGTGGAAGAGGACTCCAGTGGCAACCTGTGAAGCTCTGGTGAACTCCATACCCAAGAGGGTTAAGGCAAGGCTGGAAAATAATGGTGGTCACACAAAACGCTTTGGGCCCAATTTGGAAATTTCCACTTAGGGGTGTGCTCACTTTTGTTTGCCAGCGGTTTAGACATTAATGGCTGTGTGTTGAGTTATTTTGAGGGGACAGCAAATTTACACTGTTATACAGGCTGTACACCCACTACTTTACATTGTAGCAAAGTGTCATTTGTTCAGTGTTGTCACATCAAAAGATATAATAAAATATTTACAAAATTGTGAGGGGTGTACTCACTTTTGTAAGATACTATATGTATTGCAGTTTTTGCACACTTTATGCATTATGGTAATATTTACCTTTGTTTTGACACCTATTTGCACAACATTTATTTTACCTCATTAGCAACGCCATGCCCACTCTTATAATTTCTTTTTGTTCATTACTGGCATCTGCCTTGGCAGTTGGTTTTAGTGGGTACAGCAGCTTGTTACACAATATTTTTGACATTTAGTTTACTAGTCCATAGCTTTCCATTTTTCTTTTTCTCAATAAATGAATATTCATTTAAATTCATGATATTCATTAAAAAGAATATAATACAATTATTTATAAAAATATATATATCTTTTTTAAAAGCTGTAAATTTTGGTTTAGGCCAAGTGCATCCTAAATTTTCGGTTCCAGCACTGACATTTTTTATTTTGGTGCACCACTACTTTATATACACCAAACCATACACACACCAAATCAGTCGTTCCTGTGCTGTGCCAGTTATTTTTGAAAAAGGTTTAACATGATCGAATTTATGATCCACAGTTTAACATTTCACAGACAGGACGGAAGGAAGGGAACCAAGTCTGGTGTAAATATTTCCAGATTTTGTATCCAGTAGTATTATTTTTTTTACTCGTTATTGCCCAATTCCACCCAAAACAGAGAATTCAAAGTTTTAAAAGCTGTTTAGATATAGCCTTCAAGGAGCCTCAAGATGTAAAAATCACAAAATGTAAAATATAAATGGAAAAGCCTGTACTGAGCAGATGCTGATTAACATTTTTATATCGGTGATAGCCACGGTGCAGAATAGAAAACTCCACGAGAAATTTTCCGCATGCTGAGATGATACATAACACAAAGAGTAAAAAAATAACCCTGCACAGCTAATAAAGTCAAGCTGAGCTCTTTGTAGCAGTGACCAATTACCAATTCACTGCCTGCTGATGTGATATGAAGTGAAACCTGCTGCCCTCCAGGGGAAACTTTGACTTAATACCGTTGTTTTATCCCCCTGATTTTTCTGCAGTGTTTATACATCCGGCACAGGAAAGCAGTGACCTCGCCTCAAAGCTATGTAAAGCTCCATAAAACTAGTCGAGTCTTCGGCACGAGAAATTGCTATTCAATGTCTCTCTCGTCGCACTGTGAAATTTCCCACTCTTATGTCTCATCCCAGCCGGAGGCACACTTATACACCTTTATGGTTGGCCTTCTCTCTGCAGAAAGCCACCTGTTCCATTACCATTGTGCTTCATTTATTCCATAGTTTAAATTTATTCCAGAGTTCTGTCTTTTTAGGTGGAAATGGTTTACCTTCAAATGCTACACCTAACACCATGGATGAACTGTGGGATAAATGAAAGATGATCTGCATGCTCTACCCTTGCCCATGCTTGCCTTACTTTGTATCATTCATGAGCAGAATAAATCCCAGAGATTCAAGCTGTAGTTCTGGTCTGGTGCATTAAAACATTACTGAACGCAAAAAGTTAAGATTTGTCACTGTGGGGAATGCCTAGAAATGTTGACTGTGCCTAAGCAGTACTCTGAAAATGTACTTTAACCACTTGCCGACCGACCGCAGTACATATACTGCGGCTGGTCAGCTCCATTACGCGAAACGACACACCTGTGCATCACTTCGTGCAATAGTCAGCGGGGAACGCGCACGCACGCTGCTTGGCCAGAGGGGGAGTCAATCAGCGGGTTCGGCGGATGCGATGTTCACTGGCCACCCGCGATCGCTTTCCAGAGAGAGCCCTCTTTCACTTCTCCATTATGACATCACGGAGCTGGTGGATGTTAGAGACCTTGCGCTTCTCCACCTTCCGTTTGAGGATGTCCCACAGATGCTCAATAGGGTTTAGGTCTGGAGACATGCTTGGCCAGTCCATCACCTTTACCCTTTAGCTTCTTTAGTGAGGCAGTGGTCGTCTTGGAGGTGTATTTGGGGTCATTATCATGTTGGAATACTGCCCTGTGGCCCAGTCTCCAAAGAGAGGGGATCGTGCTCTCCACTCAGAACACCCTCGCCATGGTCGACCAAAGAACTTGAGTGCACGTGCTCAGCGTCATATCCAGAGGTTGTCTTTGGGAAATGGACGTATGAGTGCTGCCAGGATTGCTGCAGAGGTTGAAGAGGTGGGGGGTCAGCCTGAAATTGCTATTCAATGTCTCTCTCGTCTCACTGTGAAATTTCCCACGCTTATGTCTCATCCCAGCCGGAGGCACACTTATACACCTTTATGGTTGGCCTTCTCTCTGCAGAAAGCCACCTGTTCCATTACCATTGTGCTTCATTTATTCCATAGTTTAAATTTATTCCAGAGTTCTGTCTTTTTAGGTGGAAATGGTTTACCTTCAAATGCTACACCTAACACCATGGATGAACTGTGGGATAAATGAAAGATGATCTGCATGCTCTACCCTTGCCCATGCTTGCCTTACTTTGTATCATTCATGAGCAGAATAAATCCCAGAGATTCAAGCTGTAGTTCTGGTCTGGTGCATTAAAACAGAGCTAAACTTGAAAAATCAAGATTTGTCACTGTGGGAAACGCCTACAAATGTTGACCGTGCCTAAGCAGTACTCTGAAAATGTACTTATACTGCGGCCAGTTGGCTTTATTGCACGAAACGACGCACCTGTACGTCATGTCGTGCAATAGTCATTGGGGGCACGCG
Organism: Aquarana catesbeiana; assembly: GCF_042186555.1. NCBI lineage: Eukaryota > Metazoa > Chordata > Amphibia > Anura > Ranidae > Aquarana > Aquarana catesbeiana. Next base: position 34,937,381 of record NC_133331.1, read on the forward strand.
CACGCTGCTTGGCCAGAGGTGGAGTCAATCAGCGAGTTCGGCGGACGCGATGTCCGCTGGCCCCCCCGCGATCGTTTCCCAGAGAGACAGAACGGGGATCTGCCTATGTAAACAAGGCAGATCCCCGTTCTGCCAGGGATGAACACAGAGATCTTGTGTTCCTGCTAAGCAGGAGCTCAGATCTCTGTGTTCATCCAGTCAGTCCATCCCCCACACAGTTAGAAAGCATCCCCTAGGGACACACTTAACCCTTTGATCGCCCCCGGTATTAACTCCTTCCCTGCCAGTGTCATTAGTACAGTAATGCCCCGTACACAGGAGCGGAATTTCCCTCGGAAAAATCTTGGATGGTTTTTCCGACAGAATCCTGCTCAAGCTTGACTTGCATACACACGGTCACACAAAAGTTCTCAGAACTTTCGACCATCAAGAACGCGGTGACGTACAACACTACGACAAGCCGAGAAAATGAAGTTCAATGCTTCCGAGCATGCGAATCGTTTCCGTGCATGCGTGATTTTTGCGCGTCAGAATTGCATACAGATGAACGCATTTTCGGATAGGAACTTTTTCCGACCGAAAAATAGAGAACGTGCTCCCAATTTTTTGCTGGCTGGAATTCTGCCAGCAAAAGTCCGATGGAGCATACACACGGTCGCAATTTCTGACCAAAAGCTCACATCCGACTTTTGCTGACAGAATTTTCGATCGTGTGTACGGGGCATAACAGTGCATATTTTTAGCACTGATCACTGTAAGATTTGTTACTGGTACCCCAAAAAAGTGTAAAAAAATAAAACAACCCACCTCTCCCTGGGGCGGTGTATTCCCTTTCATAAATATTGCATCATATATGCTGAGGACCGAAATTCCTCCCATTGTTGCCATATTTTCGACCTTTAATTCCTTGTGTTCTTTTCTCTTCTTTTTTGTTCTTCCATATATTGTATTTCGTTCACAAACCCACTCCACTATCGTAGGACTTTTTGTTCTTCGCCATCTTCGAGCTATTACTGTTCTGGCAGCTGTTGTCATATGGTGAAGGACATTGGTTTTTATTGATTTTATTGACCCTGGTATTATAGATAATATCAGGACCTTTACGTGTGGTTGTAGCCAGGGCTTTTTTTCAGGGGGAACTTGGTGGAACTCAGTTCCACCACCTCTGGCTCAGACCCTTTGGTGCCTTCTCACCACAATCACTTGTAAACACAGAAGTCTGGTTTCTGTGTTTATAAGTAACAGCTATGAACTCTGTGTGTAACCCTCATGAACTCTGCACTCTGTATGTAATGCAATCCTGATATTTATTGCCCCTTTAACCACCTGACAACTGGGCACTTAAACCCCCCTCGTGACCAGACCAATTTTCAGCTTTCAGCGCTCTCACACTTTGAATGACAATTACTCAGTCATGCAATACTGTACCCAAATGAATTTTTTGTCCTTTTTTTCATACAAATAGAGCTTTCTTTTGGTGGTATTTGATCACCTCTGGGTTTTTTATTTTTTGCGCTATAAATGAAAAAAGACCGCAAATTTTGAAAAAAAACGCATTTTTCTTAGTTTCTGTGATAAAATTTTGCAAATTAGTAATTTTGCTTCATACATTTTGGCCACAATTTATACTGCTACATATCTTTGGTAAAAATAACCCAAATTAGTGGATATTATTTGGTCTTTGTGAAAGTTATAGAGTCTACAAGTTATGGTGCAAATCATAAAAAATTGATCACATCTGATGTACTGACGGCCTATCTCATTTCTTGTGACCCGAACAAGTCAGGACAGTACAAATACCCCCCAAATGACCCCTTTTTTGAAAGTAGACATTCTAAGGTATTTAGTAAGATGCATGGTGAGGTTTTTGATGTTGTCATTTTTTCCCACAATTCTTTGCAAAATGAAGATTTATTTATTTTTATTTTTTTCCCCCACAAAATTGTCATTATAATAGGTTATTTCTCTCACATGCCATGTATATACCACAAATGACGCCCCAAAATACATTCTGCTACTCCTCCTGAGTATTACGATACCACATGTGTGGGACTTTTTCGCAGCCTGGCCACATAGACAGGCCCAACATGCAGGGAGCACCATCAAGTGTTCTAGGAGCATAAATTACACATCTAACTTGTTGACTACCTATTACACTTTTGAAGGCCCTGGAGAACCAGGACAATGACACGTGACACTGACGTGGCACTGATGACAAATGGCACTGATACGTGGCACTGATGTGGCACTGATGACAGATGGCACTGATACGTGGCACTGACACTGATGTGGCACTGATGACAGATGGCACTAATACATGGCACTGATGACAGGTGGCACTAATGACAGATGGCACTAATATGTGGCACTGATGACAGATGGCACTAATACGTGGCACTGACAGATGGCACTAATACGTGGCACTGACAGATGGCACTAATACATGGCACTGATGACACGTGACACTGATGACAGATGGCACTAATATGTGGCACTGATGACATGTGGCGCTGATGACAAATGGCACACTATGTGGCACTGATGACACGTGGCACTGATGAAAGATGGCACTAATACATGGCACTGATGACAGATGGCACTAATACGTGGCCCTGATGACAGATGGCACTAATACGTGGCACTGATGACAGATGGCACTGATACGTGGCACTGATGACACTGATGACAGGTGGCACTGATACGTGGCACTGATGACAGGTGGCACTGATGACAGGTGGCACTAATGACAGGTGGCACTAATGACAGGTGGCACTGATGACAGATGGCACTTATACGTGGCAGTGGGGACAGATGGCACTGGGGACAGATGGCAGGGCAGATGGCAGGGCAGATGGCGGGGCAGATGGCAGGGACAGATGGCAGGGCAGATGGCGGGACAGATGGCAGGGCAGATGGCGGGACAGATGGCAGGGCAGATGGCGGGACAGATGGCGGGGCAGATGGCGGGACAGATGGCGGGACAGATGGCGGGACAGATGGCGGGGCAGATGGCGGGACAGATGGCGGGACAGATGGCGGTGCAGATGGCAGGGGCAGATGGCAGGGGCAGATGGCAGGGGCAGATGGCAGGGCAGATCACATGGCAGGGGCAGATAGCAGGGCAGATAGCAGGGCAGATCACATGGCAGGGGCAGATAGCAGGGCAGATGGCAGATCACATGGCAGGGGCAGATGGCAGGGCAGATGGCAGATCACATGGCAGGGGCAGATGGCAGGGCAGATCACATGGCAGGGGCAGATAGCAGGGCAGATGGCAGATCACATGGCAGGGGCAGATGGCAGGGCAGATGGCAGATCACATGGCAGGGGCAGATAGCAGGGCAGATCACATGGCAGGGGCAGATAGCAGGGCAGATCACATGGCAGGGGCAGATGACAGGGACCGTTAACAGCGGGACACTTTTTTTTTTCTCTTTTACACTCACCGCCGCAGCGGTTCCGCTCTCCCTCCTCACACGCTGTCTCTGTGTGAGGAGGGAGAGCCGGCGATGAGAGATGATCTCATATGTTTACATATGAGATCATCTCTCGTTGGCACCGCCGATCGCACTGTAAACGGCCGCTGTCATTGGCCGTTTACGGCGATCTGTGACTGGCTGTGTCCGAGGGACACGGCCAGCACAAAACTTCCGCGATGCGCGCTCGCGGGAGCGCGCAATGCGGAAGTAAACAGGAGGACGTCCAGGGACGCCCTCCCGGCAATTGAAGTCCGCGCTGTAGCCGTCTTTCAGCTATAGCGCGGACGCCTAGTGGTTAAGACCCTTTTACTGTTTGTGAAATATGACCATACCCACTATTTGATGGGGTTTTAGGGGGTCGTGGTTGAGTTCAAGCACCTATTGTTTGAGAAAAAAAGCCCTGGTTGTATTTCAATACCTGATACTTTCTGATATATTTCGAATATCCTTCTCCAGAAATCCTTCACCCCATGACACCCATACCATATATGTGTCGTTGTTCCCCTATCCTTAAGACATCTCCAGCAAATCTCTGTAGTATCTTTATTTATTTTATTTAGGGCCACTGAACTCCAATACCATCTCATCATAATCTTATAGTTTCTTTCTTGATGTTTAACCACTACCGATGCTTTATGTATTACTGAAAATGCCTCATCCCATTCCAATAATGGAATCAGACTCTCCATTTCATTCTCCCATTTTCTCATGCATGCTAATTCATTGAGAGGTCCGGAGGGAAGCAACATTTTATATACAGTAGACAATTTCTGGATCGGTTTCCGCTCCTCTATTAACAATTGTTCAAAACTAGTTAATAGTCTATTAGTCAAAATGATTGTATCTTTGATTCTATGTATGTATTTAATTGGGGGTATTATATCCATCATGTCAGGCAGTTGTGGAAGTTTGCCATCTTTTTTTTTTTTTTTCTTTTGAGATTTGTGGTATTTTTGTGTTAATGTTGTCAGATGATTGGAATAGAATGAGGTCCTGTGTAAAGGACAAGGGAATAGGCATAGAAAAGGAAGATAGATGAAAATAATAGAAATTGGGGTCTTTTGTCAGGGATACAGGGTAACATGTATAGCTATAGTAGTAAAGCATGTGAATGTATTTGTATTCGTATAAATTGTTTATGAAATTATTAAAAATGGATTGAAAACAAAAAAGTGTCAAAAGTGTCAGTTAAGTGTCCGATTTTTGTCCCGCGCAATGTCGCAGTCTCGCTAAAAATCGCTGATCACCGCCATTACTAGTAAAAAAAATAAAATGAATAAAAATGCCATAAAATGATACCATAGTTTGTAGCCGCAACAACTTTTGCGCAAACCAATTAATATACGCTTACTGGGATTTTTTTTCCAAAAACATGTAGCAGAATACATATTGGCCTAAATTGATGAAAAAATTAGATATTTTACAATTTTTTATTGGGTATGTTTTATAGCAGAATGTCAAAAATATAGTTTTTTTTTCAGTTAGAAACACACACAGGGAACACAGTTAACCCCTTGAGCGCCCCCTAGTGTTAACCCCTTCCCTGCCAGTGACATTTTTACAGTAATCAGTGCATTTTTATAGCACTGATCGCTGTATAAATGCCATTGGTCCCAAAAATGTGTCAAAAGTGTCCGATGTGTCCGTCGTAATGTCGCAGTCATGATAAAAAACGCAGATCTCCGCAATTACTAGTAAAAAAATTATAATAATAATAATAAAAATGCTATAAATCTATCCCCTATTTTGTAGACACTATAACTTTTGTGCAAACCAATTAATATTCGCTTATTGTGATTTTTTTTTTTACCAAAAATATGTAGAAGAATAAGTATCAGCCTAAACTGAGGAAAAAAAAATGTTTTTTTATACATTTTTGGGGGATATTTATTATAGCAAAAAGTAAAAAAAAATGCGTTTCTTTCAGAATTGTTGCCCTTTTTTTGTTTATAGCGCAAAAAATAAAAACCACAAACGTGATCAAATACCACCAAAAAAAATCTCTATTTGTGTGAAAAAAAGGACCTCAATTTTTGTTTGGGAGAGACGTCGCACGACCGCGCAATTGTCAGTTAAAGTGACGCAGTGCCGAATCGCAAAAAGTGCTCTGTTCTTTGGCCAGCCAAATGGTCCGGGGCTTAAGTGGTTAATAAAAATGCCATAAAATTATCCCATAGTTTGTAGCCGCAACAACTTTTGTACAAACCAATCAATATACGCTTACTGGGATTTTTTTTCTAAAAACATGTAGCAGAATACATATTGGCCTAAACTGATGAAAAAATTAGATATTTTACATTTTTTTATTGGGTATGTTTTATAGCAGAAAGTCAAAAATATATATATTTTTTTCAAATTGTCCCTCTTTTTTTGTTTCTAGCGCAAAAAAAAATTAAAAAACCGCAGAGGTGATCCAATACCATTAAAAGAAAGTTCTATTTGTGGGGAAAAAAGGACGTTAATCGTATCTGGGTACAGCGTCGCACGACTGCGCAATTGTCAGATTAATGTAATGCAGTGCCGTATCACAAAGGATGGCCTGGTCCCGAAGGGGGTAAAACCTTACGGGGCTGAAGTGGTTAAGTGTGCCTGGGCACTCCTCTGCTTAGAGCGCTGTGAAAAAGTATTTGCCCCTTCCTGATTTTTTCTTTCTTTTTTTTTTGCATATTTTTTCACACTTAAATGATTCCGATCATCAAATAAATTTTAATATTACACAAAGATAGCCTTTATATACAGGCACACTTCTTTTTTTTTTCTTTTTTTTTTTATTGTAGGTCTCTTTGACTTTATAGCAGTTTGCAGGCACATGCACCTGTTACAAAGCATGTCATCTGTCAGAGAATCCGTGATCCCGGGTTGCACAGTAACATGATGGAAAAATCACCCATGTAGCAAAGCCTTTTAACAAACCATTATTGTCGTAAAAGGCCAGTTAAAGACACATAAAGTGACGAGTGGATACTGCAACCCGACAAGCTACAATTATCAGCTAGCTTTGTGGATGGATAAGCGGACAGTTTATAAAAAGGTATATAATTATAGATGAATGGATTACCTAATCATGTACTAAGAGCCATGCCAGAAAAACTCTCTAAGTATCCAGCGCTGACATACCGTAATTGGCGTGAAACAGACTCACTTTGGCACACCTTTTGCTCCTTTGTAAGAGCTCTCAGCAAGCACTCTATAAAACCCAAACTTCAATTTTCTGTTTCTTATTCCTGTTCATTGTATAACAATGGTATTCTGTTTTCCGATTTTTGCTTTGATATTTTTGTAAATCAAATCTGCAGTGAATAATGTTACAATATATTAATAACCTTAACAAAAGAAGAAGTTTGAACATGGCTGGCTGGCGGGGCACCTTTATGAAGAATAAAATAAAAGTGCAATGTTATAGAGTTATGAAAGGAGAGCTCAGGAGGCAGCGTTCATATTTAAACTGTAGCACTTTTTCTATGAATATACTTACTGCTTGGGGGGGGGGGGGGTCAACTTTGCTCTAAGGGCCATGTCACGTGAGCCATCAACTCACCCGTGAGGGGGATCAGAAATATCACGTTCTATGGAATCACTCCCTTACTGCCTTCATGCCAGCGTGGGAGATTGGCCACACGTTTTGGACCTTCAAGGGAGGGATTATATAGAAGTAAGTGGAAGGCTTTCCTGGGTGGGTGGTGAGTCTCCAGCAGCAGAATCACTTGTGTGGCAAGTGCCAAACAGTCCTTCACCACTAGGGGACCAGCCGCCGCAGTCGTACTGCGGCAGGTTGGCTCCCCTGGGCAAATGGCCGTAGCTGTATGTTATCCACTTTAAGACCACTAGGGGGCGCGACGATGGAGCCGATGCGCAATGACGGCAGCCACTATGTCCGCTGGGCACCCGCGATCGCTCCTGAGAGAGACAGAACTGAGATCTGTCAATGTACAGGCAGTCCCCGAGTTACGAACCTCCGACTTGCGAACGACTCCTACTTACGAACGGGAGGCATTGTGACGTTCTGCGCATGCGCGACCACTTTTCAACAGCGGGCACCTCGGAAAACATCAGAAAACATCATAAAACGATGTCTGCGCATGCACGGCTACGTGACAGAACATCGGAAAACAACGTCATTGCCGTTCTGCGCATGCGCTTCCGACTTACGAACATTTCCGACTTAAGAACAAACCGGCAGTCCCTCACCCGTTCGTAACTCGGGGACTGCCTGTAAACAGACAGATCTCCGTTCTGTTAGGAGAGAGGAGACAGATCTGTTGTTCATACTAAGTATGAACAGCGATCGGTCTCCTCGTCCAGGCAGTCCCATCCCCCCACAGTTAATCACTCCCTAGGACACACATTTAACCCTTTGAGTGCCCCCTAGTGTTAACCCATTCCCTGCCAATGACATTTATACAGTAATCAGTGGCTATTTTTAACTCTGATTGCTGTATAAATGTCATTGGTCCCAAAAAAGTGTCCGATCTGTCCACCGCAATGTCGCACTCCTGCTAAAAAACGCAGATCATCGCCATTACTAGTAAAAAAAAAAAAAATAATAAAAATGCCATAAATATATCCCCTATTTTGTAGACGCTATAACTTTTGCGCAAACCAATCAATATACGCTTATTGTGTTTTTTTTTTTACCAAAAATATGTAGAAGAATACATATCAGCCTAACATTGTGACCTGTCTCCTACACTCGCCCCGGAAATTGCCCCTAGGGGCCTATCCAGTGGATATCCTTTTGGTCTGGTTGGGTCCAGTATTGGTAAGCTCCTTATGTTCATTCTACATGGGAATACATGTGCATGGTGAATTATATGTTGCATATTATCTTAACTGATTGCTGGATTTTGAACTGGCTCACCTCTATGACAGATTTGAGTTGGGTCCTTGTATGTTCAAATCCTTGCTATCACTATTATATATATATGTCTTTTGTTTGTTTTTGAAGCTTGATTATATATTGTTTATCCCCTGTAGAGATATCTACGCTATTTATTTTCTGAAGCATACTCCTGAAGAAGCGGTCGTACCGCGAAACATGTCAAGTTCAAACTGACCTAGGATGAGACCTTGAGTCCTCCTTCATGGATGGATACATGTCTATTTGTTCAGTTCCTCTTCAGAGATCCATTTTATGTGTATTGTATACCCTCTCTTCATTGGACCTTTTTAATTATGCTCTTGTCTTAAATAAATTTATACTTTTTTATATGATTGTGTGTGAGTCCTTGCCGTACCATGTGTGTCCTTGCCGTACCATGAGTGTCCTTGCCGTACCATGAGTGTCCATAGTTGCCTCCAATTTTCTGCCTCTCGTTTTTCCACATATCGGCCTAAACTGAGGAAGAAATTCGTTTTTTTATATTTTTGGGGGGATATTTATTATAGCAAAAAGTAAAAATGATTTATTTTTTTTTCAAAATTGTCGCTCTTTTTTTGTTTATAGCACAAAAAATAAAAACCGCAGAGGTGATTAAATACCACCAAAAGAAAGCTCTATTTGTGGGAAAAAAAGGACGTCAATTTTGTTTCTGTACAACGTCGCACGACCGTGCAATTGTCAGTTAAAGCGATGCAGTGCCGTATCGCAAAAAATGGCCTGGTCATTAAGGGGGCAAATCCTTCCGGGCTGAAGTGGTTAAAGGTGTTGTAAAAGTTTGGATTTTTTTTAAAATAAAAATATCAAACATGTTATACTTACCTGCCCTGTGCAAGGGTTTTGCACAGAACAGCCCTGATCCTCATCTTCTGGGGTGCCCCGCCGGTGCTCCTCCCCCTCATCTGGTGCCCCTACAGAGAGCCACTTTCCCTGGAGGCACCTGTGCGGGCGTGCTCCTAAGTCCTGCTGCTGCGTCCATTGACACAGATAGCGGGACTCAGCCCCGCCCCCCACTCCCGTGTCACTGGATTTGAGTGACAGCAGTGGGAGCCAATGGCTCCCACTGCTTTCAATCTGTTCATTGAGATAAAAGCCAGAGGCTGGAGCCGCTTGGCTCATGCACAGCACTGGAACGAATGGGCTCAGGTAAGAAAAGGGGGGGGTCTGCGGGGGCGTTGCAGCAAAGAAGGTTACATGTAGAAGACTCTGAGCAAACTGGTATGTGTAAATTGGAGATCTGCCAGTTCACTTGAACATAAGTTGAGAATTAACCAAACTTAAGGGGCCAGAGTGATACACAGTGCTCCTTATTTGTGGTATCCATTCACCAATTCTATGCACTCACCAGATAACAAGCCATTATGAGCCTTGTGTCAATGTCTTGGAGCTTGGTGACATCCTATCCAGAGTTATGGACAGCAAGGTAAACCTCACGGGAGACCAGCACTGTATTAGATATCTGTGACTGCAGCCGTGTGCTCTGGAGTGTCCGATGGGCTCCAGGATTTATGCTGCAATCTATCACCAGGGACAGTCTTATCAGCTTCATGTTCTGACTACCTTAGGCTGGCCATACATTTTTTTTGTACAATTTTCCTTTAGATTTACCAAAACCATATAATAGGAGGTCAAGCCTACACATTTTCAATGTGTATGCAATCAGGCACGCCTTTGCACTACATAGTCGAAGGTAAAGCTAAAGGAAATTGAACAAGAACACTGTATAATGCATGGACAGATTAATTATCTCCAATGACCAGGAGTTGTTTGTAATTTTTCCAATAAAAATTGATTTTTTAAATTTGGCTGTGACCGTAGCTCTATGAGGTGTCTTATCCTACAATTTCTTCTTTGTATTTTCGGATGATTCTTTGCAGTCCCACTGTCCAGTAGGGAGTCTCCCTATTGACTTCTGGGGCACAGGAAGTTACAGTAGAGCTGCAATACAATTCAATACAAGAGGGTTAAAGTGGTTGTAAACTCTGTACTACCACTTGTACCAAAAGGCAGTCTATAGTAGGGCTTACCTGTAGGTACTGTGCAAGTTTAGGAGATATTCAGAGTGCATGCAGCCGGTGACATTACCGGCGCATGCCCTCTGAAGGTCCGGCAAACAGTGCTGGACCTTCAGAGCCTGTGCTGTAAACAGTGGCTCCTGTGCACATGGGTGGGTGTGACATCATCGTGCCCCCCCCCCCCCGGCCACTCATGTAGCCGGAGGATGTGAACCCTGAAGGAAGACCGGGGGAAGATGTCAGCCCAAGCAACGGTGCTGGAGGGCTTCGTTCTAAGGTAAGTCTCTCATAATGTGCTAATACACGATGCACACTAGCAAATTATGACATTGCCTTGCAGGGAATTTTTTTTTTTCAACAACTGCAGTCTACTACCACTTTAAAGCTCCCATGTTTATCTTGTACCTACAGATAAGGCTATGATAAGGCTGTAGATACAGTAAATATCTCCTAAGCTTCAACCATTTGGGAAATATTTTGTGTCGCAACTCGAAAACCAGTGACGTCACCAGTGCATGGGCACTGCACTCTCAATTGACGGCATGCCATCCATTGGGAGAGCTGTGTCGCGGCCGTGACTCCTGCGGGCATGCGCTAGAATGATGTCATCGCGGTTCACCCAATAAAATGGCTGAACCCAGAAGAAAAACCGGGTGAAGGTGGATTCCTTGTCAGCAGTGACAGAGCGCTGATGGGGGACCTGATTTTTACATTTAAACAATATAAAGTAAAAAAGAAAACACTACAAAGAAACAGAAAAACGTTTGCAGTATTTTTCGCTGTAGCTTTAACATCAGAAGACCTTCATACAAGACCGCAGGTGCACAATCAGTGCGAGAGGACTGGAGAGCACATCAGCAAATAAATCCTCTTGACACAGCATCTTGTCTCCACTGTTTGGAATGGTCAAACGTTAAGTAACAATTGCCGATGGTAGATTACGAAAAGCATTAGCTGCACTCAGCTATGATGTATGAGTCATCTGATTTTTGTAAGAACAGAAAAGTAACTCAGTTGTTTCCGCCATTTGATTGTTATTTGTTCTTACTGACTGGGATGGACTCTAGAAGGTATAGTCCACTAAAAATCATCTACCGGTAATTGCTATATGAGCCATTAATGACATTAAAAATTACTTTAGAAAAAAATTGCAGTCCTTTGATTTTCTAAGGATACCAAACATTCTTTATGCTCTTTCTTGGAATTTGATGTGTTATTTTCCCCAACATTCATTAATAATTAATACTAATTATTTATGCCTATTCCCAAAAATCGTATTGTGGCTCAGTAAGGATTTAATTCTTTATTAACTATTTCATAACAGCTATAATTTAAGAGTGGTATCATACTAACATGTTCACACCTTTACATGTGCAACTTCTTGTTGATATTCATTAGTGCTGATCATTGTAATAAGATTTTCAGAAATATACCCAAATCACCTGGATTAAAATAAATGGCAAATTTCTAAACCCTGCAATGATAAAGGCAGGATCCTCTTGAGTCACTGTTCTGCCCCACTTACACAGTACAGCCGTGGCCAAAAGTTTTGAGATTGACAGACAGCCATTAATGTCTAAACCACTGGCAACAAAAGTGAGTGAGTACTAAGTGAAAATGTTTAAATTAGGCCCAATTAGCCATTTTCTCTCAATGGTGTCATGTGACTCGTTAGATCTCAGGTGTGAATGGGGAACAGGTGTGTTAAATTTGGTGTTATCAATCTATCATACTGGTCACCGGAAGTTCCGCATTGCACCTCATGGCAAAGAACTCTCTGAGGATCTGAAAAAAAGAATTGTTGCTCTACATAAAGATGGCCTAGGCCAGTGATGGCGAACCTTGGCACCCAAGATGTTTTGGAACTACATTTCCCATGATGTTCTTGCACTTTACAGTGTAGTTGAGCTTCATGGGAAATGTAGTTCCAAAACATCTGGAGTGCCAAGGTTCGCCATCACTGGCCTAGGCTATAAGAAGATTGCCAATACCCTGAAACTGAGCTGCAGCACAGTGGCCAAGAACATACAGTGGTTTGTCAAATTCAGAACAGGCCTTGCCATGTCGACCAAAGAAGTTGAGTGCACATGCTCAGCGTCACATCCAGAGGTTGTCTTTGGGAAATAGACGTATGAGTGCTTCCAGCATTGCTGCAGAGGTTGAAGGGGTGATGGGTCAGCCTGTCAGTGCTCAGACCATACGCCGCACACTGCATCAAATTGGTCTGCATGACTGTCATCCCAGAAGGAAGCCTCTTCTAAAGATGTTGCACAAGAAAGCCTGCAAACAATTTGCTGAAGACAAGCAGACTAAAGACATGGATTACTGGAACCATGTCCTGTGGTCTGATGAGACCAAGGTAAACTTATTTGGTTAAGATGGTGTCAAGCGTGTGTGGCGGCATCCAGGTGAGGAGTACAAAGACAAGTGTGTCTTGCCTACAGTCAAGCATGGTGGTGGGAGTGTCATGGTCTGGGGCTGCATGAGTGTTCATTAAGGGAACCATGAATGCCAACATGTACTGTGACATACTGAAGCAGAGCATGATCCCCTCCCTTCGGAGACTGGACCGCAGGGCAGTATCCCAACATGATAACGACCCTAAATACACGTCCAAGACGACTACTGCCTTGCTAAAGTAGCTGAGATTAAAGGTGATGGACTGGCCAAGCATGTCTCCAGACCTAAACCCTATTGAACATCTGTGGGGAGGAGCGCAAGGTCTCTAACATCCACCAGCTCTGTGATGTCATCATGGAGGAGTGGAAGAGGACTCCAGTGGCAACCTGTGAAACTCTGGTGAACTCCATGCCCAAGAGGGTTAAAGAGGAAGTAAACCCTAATGGGTTTACTTCCTCTTTGTTTCCCTGCAAAGGTAAAGCATAATGGGCTACTATGCATCGCTTAGTAACCCATTATGTGTCACTTACCTGACACAGGAGCCTGCGATGTGAAATACTGTACCTAGAATGTTATTAAGAGTGATCAGATGAATTGTAATGTCTCTCTTTGCCATGAAAATGAACTTAATCCCATAAAAAACATTTCCACTGCACCTGTGAAGAAGGCTTCAGGGTGCCCAAGAAAGTCCAGCAAGCGTCAGGACCGTCTCCTACAGTTGATTCAGCTGAGAAATCGGGGCACCACCAGTGCAGAGCTTGCTCCGGAATGGCAGCAGACAGGTGTGAGTACATCGGCACGCACAGTGAGGAGAAGACTTTTGGAGGATTGCCTGGTGTTAAAGCGGAGTTCCGCCAAAAAAAAATAATTCAAAGTCAGCAGCTATAAATACTGCAGCTGCTGACTTTTAATATATGGACACTTACCTAGGCAGGGCACCTGCCATATCCTCACCTGAAGCCGATCTGTCCCTCAGCTCCCGGGTGGAGGTGCCGGCATCTTCAGTAAGGGAATCAGGAAGTGAAGCCTCGTGGCTTCACAGCCTGGTTCCCTACTGCACTTGCGTGAGTCGCGCTGTGCGATTTCACTGGTCCCTGCTGTCTTTTGGGACCTGTGTGTCTCCCAGAAGACAGCGGGAGGGTCCGAACATGGCGTAGATAGCCACGGATACTGCCCAGAAGTGTGAGCAAATACCTGGATTATACAGGTATTTGCTCCCCCTGAAAGGTGCCAAATGTGACACCGGAGGGGGGGATCCAAAAAGCGGAAGTTCCATTTTTGGGTGGAACTCCGCTTTAAGAAGGGCAGCAAAGAACCCACTTCTCTCCAGGAAAAACATTAGGGACAGACTGATATTCTGCAAAAGGTACACGGATTGGACTGCTGTGGTCTGGGGTAACATTTATTTTTTTCTCTGATTAATCCCTTTTCTGATTGTGTGGGACATTTGGAAATACCCTTGTCTGGAGAAGGAAAAGTAAGCGCTACCATCAGTCCTGCGTCATGCCTCTACTTGGGTAGGTGCTGGAATAGGATTTTTTTGTGTGATATGTAAGGTAAATTTAGGCAGGCCTGTTTGTTTTGATTTGGGCTGGGAGTGGCTCAGAGCAGCAGCTGGTGACTCACAGGCAGCATCACTAAGCCCTCCCTCTTCTTTCTAGAGCCTTCTAGAAGGTACTTGAGAGAGAGAGAAGGAGAGGAGAGGTGTAGCTGCCTGGGGTACTCTAAGGAGCCCTGACCAATCCCCTGGAGTCAGTCCAGCTGGGGAGGAGTTTGGTGGAGTTGGTCAGAGCTTGAAGATGGAGTGTGTGACAGACCTAGCCGGGAGAGAAACTTTTGGAGGGGACTGTATGCTAGCCTCTTGCCGATCGATTGTGGGCCCTGGCATTTGGTGGAACGGTGCTCTTTGTGAGCTGTATGCCTGGGGACCCTTGAGGCGGTATTACTGTGGATTTGGGTCCTGGTCCCAAACAGATACTGTTAGGAGATGCTGATGTAAATTCCAACACCTGTCTGTCTGTTGTCTGCTAAAATGTGTATTGTAAATAAGTCTACTATGGGATCTAAGAGTCATTAGATCCCCATTGTTGTTTGTGTTAATTAACTCTGCTATTGTGTGAAGAAGAGTCTATGTTGATTGTGTTTTCTGAACTACAAGACGGCCTAAAGGTCATGTCTGAGTCATCTAGGCTGTCTAAAGGGATTAGTTAATTAGTTCATGTTAATTAGGTTAATTGGGTTACAGCTGTATTCTTAGAGTAATATGAGCAGGAGGTCTGCACCTCCTCTTTTATTGTATAAATAAGACTGTATTCCTGTCAATAAAGAGATTCCTGGTTGAACTTACATACAGCCTGCCTGGTGTTTGTTCTGAGCTATCACAACTGGGTTATACTTGATTTGATTGTAGCCGTATTAGTGCAATTGTGACAGAGAAAATTGAGTACTGTCCGTGATACTTTTTTTATTTGCACTAACATACAATTTTTCAGGACAAGCTTTCGGGGTATGTCCCCTTCTTCAAGGTCCAAGCAGTACTGACTCACAAATTTTTAAGCAGAATGTTAAAGGAGAAAAAAAAAAAAAAAAAAAAAAAAAAAGAAAAAACCAAACACATACAAATCAATGGTAATAAAGATAGCAGCAGAGTTAGTGAGATAGATAAGACAGAGGGAGAGCTAGGGGGGAATGGGGGGGGGGGGGGAATGCTAGTCACAGAGCGGTCGTAAAACTTTAGCATAATGTGTAAGGAAACCAATATCTAAATTCAGGCCATTATTCTTCGTGTCAAAAAGAAGTATCATTCTTAGTTCAAACGTTTTCCTTTCCTGGATAGTTCTGAAATTCCCTTTAAGAACTAAGACATTGAGGTCTTCTATGGTGTGGTCCGATTGTGAGAAATGATGTCCCACAGGTGTGCATAAACTGTCTTCTTTATGTTCTTTGATGGTATGTCTGTGCAAATTCATCCTCGCTTGCAACTTCTGTCCTGTTTCACCAACATAAGATCCTTTGCTGCACCTTTTGCATTGGATGAGGTACACAACATTACTTGAGGTACAGCTGTAAGATCCCATGATATTGAAGGTCCCATTTGTGTGTGTAACACTTTTGGATAGATTTATCTGGTTGCATAGTTTGCAGCGTTTTTTATTGCAGGGTTTGCTTCCATTATTTGTGACTTCATGATCAGAGTGAAGTTTCCTGCTGATTAGTTTGTGTCTGAGGTTGGGTGGTTGTCTGAAAGCCAATAATGGGGGTTGTTGGAATATTCCTTTCAGAGTTTCATCCTCTGTTATAATGGGTTGTAAATCTTTGATTATCTTTTTGATCCCTTCAAGTGCTGGGTTGTATGTGGTGACTAGAGGTACTCGGTTATTTGTTTTTTTCTCTGTGTATTGGAGGAGATTTTCTCTTCGGGTTTTCAAGGCTGTGTTAATGCTGTTGTTGATGGTTTTGTCTTTATAACCTTTCTTATGGAAGGAATCTGCCAGTGTTCTGAGATGTTTATCTCTGTCTTCTGGGTCTGAACAAATTTGGTGGTATCTGATGGCCTGGCTGTGTATGATGGCCCGTTTGGTGTGTTGTGGGTGAAAACTGGAACTATGAAGATAGCTGCATCGGTCAGTCGGTTTTCTGTATATCGACGTGTGTAGCTTGTCATCCCTGATGTATACTGTAGTGTCCAGGAAGTTGATATGTGTGTTCGAATAGTCCATTTTTAGTTTGATAGATGGGTGAAAAGTGTTGATCAATGAGAAGAATCACAACTGGGTTAGAATGGCACAGAGCTGTAGTTCTAATCCCGGAGCATCGGATGACCGAGCAATCAGATGTTGCGATCTGCAGTCTGATTCTATAGCAGCAGAGGAGTGTCGGGAGAGTGGAACCAAGCAAGCAAGAGGCTCGTTACAAAGTTATAGGCTGTCGGGTCCTTGGTGGGAGCTCCCCAGTCTTGGGGGGGTGACCTTGGCCCTGGGCTTTTTGGTGCGGACAGAGCCCTTCAAGAAAGCGTAAAGGTTCTGGAAAGGAAGCACAGGAGGAGCAAAGAGGACAGCAGGAGCTAGCATTGCCGCGCAAGTCTTCAAGGAGAGAAACAACTGGTCGCATGCATCAGGGCTGATGAGTGACAAGCTAGTCAGGAGGACTGGGGAGGCATGCCTGAGAGGACTGGGAGCATGCAGTCTAGGATGGGTGGTTATAGAGCCAGTGGAGTGGACTGTGTTGTCAGGGGCATTGGAGAAAGGAAGCTGCAGCCAGGGGGCTGGCAGGGCCTGAAGAAGGGTTACTGGGCTTAGTAACCAAACATAGGACAGCTAGCACCAGAACTTTCTATTTTCTTGTTACACCATGCCTGCAAAAGGCGGTTGCTGGGGCCTGACTGTGTCAGAGTCAGACATTACAATGTTGTGCTACCTGATCCTGAGAGTTAAGAGTTGTGCAGGAGGAAGGAAGAAGAATAGCCTGCAAGCAAAGCTCATTCTCTGGTAATTGTCTTGGAGTGTCTGGGAAATGAACGCCGGGCTGGGCAGGGTGACAGGTGGGTCAAAACAGTTAGCAGCCCCTACGGTGGTACCGCTACACCAGTAGCTACTGACATCTAGCGGTGGTTTACAACCACTACAACGTGTTTATGTAATTTGATATTTTCCTCTGTCCTCCCCTCATGCTTAGTGCTAGGTAGTCCAGTCCTAGCTAAATCCCCCTAATGCTTCCATGTTCCCCTAATCAGTGGCAGTTATTCACAGAGACAGGGCTTAAGAATGTACTTGTTTTCTTAGACTTCAAAGGACTGAAAAAATGCTTTGCTTTGCAGCTATTACTGCAAATAGCTGACGTAAAATTCCATTGTCTTATTGAAGAATAAAGCTGCCTATGGATTGTGCCAAGTCTGCAGGTGACCATACTATCCAGACAAACTGGATCAAGGGAGGTATGCCATTGCATAAAGAGGCATTTGAAACAGAGCAGTTACACTGAATGCGTGGAGGTCACTTGGGAAGGAAGGCTGTGTTTTCTTGAGCATGAGCTTCTTCTATGAAGACAGGGGCTACTGTACATGTAACAATGGACAATTGCTAATAAGACATCCTTGCATTAGCACTGCACTTGCTGGCTGCTCCTTCACGATGTGCCCATCCTATGACTTAATGCATAACATTTATTTGTGGGGGTGGTGTATAGGAGTCCTTTATAGTGGACTTCAGCCATATTTTCTTGATTTAGATTGTGTGGGGAATGATTAGATCCTCTGGAAAATTTTTTGTTGTTTTTATGAACATTGCTGAGATTTCTCTTCAAAGCTGTGACCAGAGCAGGAAGTAAGAGGAAATTTCTCTAACAAAAATAAAAACACTTCCGTAAATTGTGTTGAGGAAGGCTTGGACCTCTGTCGGGTTATTGTTGCTTTTTCAGGTCCCCGTTGCTCTTCCTTTAACTTCCTGTGTGGAAACATGCAATGGGGCCATAGACAGTGTTAGAAAGGTTCTAAACATTCCACGCTCTATCCAAAATTACAAAGAAAAAAAATACCTTTACCTGATGTTTAAGGTCATTGTATATTGTAATAGAGGTAACACATGAGGGGTACTCTACAATGGAGTTAACACATACTAAAGAGGTTGTAAACCTCTCTGTGGAAGTTGTACCTATAGGTAAGCCTAGAATAGGGCTTACCTATAGGTACTGTAAATATCTCCTATTAGTGCACCACATACGAGATATTTACTGTGCTTTGCGCTGATGATGTCATCGGAGCATGCGCTGTGAAGAAACAGCCCCCGAGCCGTTCCTTTTCAAGCAAGTGCCGGGACGGGCTGCTCCAGGGCGCACTGACGTCACACGGCTCCGGCTAGTCACAGAGCCGGAGTCCGGGGCCCCGGAAGGAAGAGGGGCGAACATGGATGCAGCCTCCTGCGCGGACAGTGCGGCTTTCATTTGCAGGTAAGTGTCGCATTATGCTTTTACTTTGCAGGGGCAAAGTAAAACCCATCCTCTTTAAGCACTGCGCAAATTGATGGCACTATATAAGCACCTGTAATAAATAAATTAAAAGTAAATAAAAATATGCTATACTCTATAATGGTGTTAACCCTAAAGGGGTGCTCTATAATGGAGTTAACAAATAATGGGTGCTCTATAATGGAGTTAACAAATAAGGGGTGCTCTGTAATGGAGTTAACAAATAAGGGGTACTCTATAATGGAGTTAACAAATAAGGGGTACTCTATAATGGAGTTAACAAAAGGGGTACTCTATAATGGACTAAACAAATAAGGGGTGCTCTATAATAGAGTTAACAAATAAGAGGTACTCTATAATAGAGTTAAAAAATAAGGGGTGCTCTATGATGGAGTCAACACATAAGGGGTGCTCTATAATGGAGTAAAGGAAATGACTCTAAACTCTGGTGTAAAAGAAATGCTCTGTCCAGGTTCCAGAAGGTACACTGATTGCTTACATCTTATGTGGTTTTCATGGAAAATGGAAGTGTTTCTCTTTTCTTTGCTTTACTACAGCCTGTGATTGATGGAGAACTATTTACAGACATGACCTGAAACATAGTGCAGCCAAGGGGTCTTATCTACAGCTTACCTTTCTGAGCACTCTGCTCCAGGTATTTCTTCACATCCCATCACTGTATTTCATGTTCACTACAAAAGGCCAGGAGACACGCACACAGGGGCTTGCCAACAACATCTGGCAAGATGAAATGCATGCCTCTTTTGTATGCAACAGTTGACTTACAAAATGTTATGCTACCATGTGGAGCATAATAGAAAACGAGGGACGGGATAACTCTGCTTTGCTTTGGAAAAACCTGTTTAATCCCACCGGCATTTGGAGATGAAAATGCAGCAGAAAGTCTTCCTTCATAGGTGTTGCTAAATGTGTCAGTGCCAGTCATGGAGTACTAAGAGGGAAAAGGTGGCACATTACCGGCAAAGACCATAGCAGGCGCAAATTCTGTTACGTAGCAACAGACCTAACTTGCCTTGCTAAGTAAAAGTTTTGTACATGCTTTATATATGTATAAAATATTATATATACAGCCCTCAAATTTTCCACTCGCCTAATCGCATTTTGCAAGGGGAAAATGAGGGCTTGCGAGCTGGGCTGCCTGCCTGGGAGATGGGGGGGAGAGCACCGCCGGCGGGGTTGATCGGGAGCTGTTCTCCCAGCGATCGCCCCGGGGAGGAAGAGGAGAGCTGCGGGATAGCACGCTGTTACCGGCTCTTACATTATAATTGTCTCTGCTCTGCTCGACACAGCCCCGCCTCCTCCTGACCTGCGCCTGTGATAAACAGAACACCGGTCCAATGCTGCGATGCGTTCTGTCTCACAGGTGCAGGTTAGGAGGAGGCGAGGCTGTGTCGAGCAGAGAGGAGAAAATTATAATGTAAGCACCGGTAACAGTGTGCTATCCCGCGGCTCTCCTCTTCCTCCAGCCATGCATTCCTCTGCCCAGGCGAGGCTGCAATGGGCACAGTGTGGCTGCAATGGGCACAGTATGGCTGCAATGAGCACAGTAAGGCTGAAATGGGCACAGTAAGGCTGCAATGGGCACAGTGGGACTGCAATGGGCACAGCATGGCTGCAATGGGCACAGTAAGGCTGAAATGGGCACAGTAAGGCTGAAATGGGCACAGTGGGACTGCAATGGGCACAGTATGGCTGCAAAGGGAACAGTATGGCTGAAATGGGCACAGTAAGGCTGCAATGGGCACAGTAAGGCTGCAATGGGCACAGTAAGGCTGCAATGGGCACAGTGTGGCTGCAATGTGGGCACAGTATTGCTGCAATGGGCACAGTAAGGCTGAAATGGGCACAGTGGGGCTGCAATGGGCACAGTGTGCCTGCAATGGGCACAGTGTGGCTGCAACGGGCACAGTGTGGCTGCAACAGGCACAGTGTGGCTGCAGTGGGCACAGTGTGGCTGCATTGAGCACAGTGTGGCTGCAATGGTGGACACAGTGTTGCTGCAATGATGGGCACAGTGAGGCTGCAATGGTGGGCACAGTGAGGCTGAAATGGTGGGCACAGTGAGGCTGAAATGGTGGGCACAGGTGAGGCTGAATTGAGAGCCGCAGGTGAGGCTGCACCGATAAAGTTGTTGTTAGTATTTATATTTACAATGTTTTTGTAACTTATTTTTGCATAAAACATTTAAGTGTCATTCCATGAGATATTTTATGAGGGCGTGTCTAGAGGTGGGATTAGGGGCGGGGCAGGGTTGGGCAGGGTAGGGATTGAGTGGGGCACTGGTGGCAATCAACCTTTGAGGCCTGGCTAGTAGCTCAGGACTTGAAATTTTGAGCCCTGATTATATATATAAAAATGTAGAAATGCTTGTTTTTTTCACTAAATGAAAAAAAAAATGAAAATAAAATATTATATTTCTTTTTTTGCTTTCTCCATTTTAGCCTCATTTTTGTGTTAGGCTCTCAGTTTGTATCCCATTGAGTCATCAGAGTGGTTATCAGATAGCTCAGTCTGAGTTTTCAGTCAGACAAAAGGAACTCCAATGCAAGAAGGGTCTGCTGTGTTGTCTCATTAGATAACCTGTAGGGCTCTCTGAATCCTTTGTCATACTGTACACACACACTTACTGTGTGTGTGTGTGTGTGTGTGTGTGTGTGTGTGTGTGTGTGTGTGTGTGTATATATATATATATATATATATATATATATATATATATATATATATTGTAATATCAGGGACCATTAGCTCTCGTGGCAGATGCGTTTTGTCAGTGATTCAAGCCAGTCAGGAACTATATTTAAGGGCATGGTAGCCCATTTTTATTAAAAAGGCAAATAAAAGTCCGTAACATAAAGGGTTCCCACGCAGGGGTTCATCTCCAGCAAATAAACACAATAGAAAATGCTAGCCCACCTGGCTCTCTTTAGCAGTACCTCTGCTCTTTATCTTGGTCACACAGACCACAGGATTCCTCAATGTGGATGACTTCACTTTAGCGCCCACAGCTCCGCTTTGGCCTTAGTCCTCAGGCCGTTCCACTGCCTCTTGCAGACACACGTTCTGGCTGCCTCCTGCAGCCCCTCTGACTCCTGAAGACCTCCTGTCTCTCTGGGTGTGGAGCAGTCTCCAACTGGGAGCCATGAGGTCTTCCCATACCCTCATTATAAGTGCTGTGCTCACCTGAGCACACACCCCGCTGGTAATCTACAAAGTGTGGACACAGGGTTGGAGATCCCGTCCCACCCAAGACACTATGGAATCTCCACACTACAGAGCCCCATGACTAGGGATGAGCCGAACACCCCCCTGTTCGGTTCGCACCAGAACATGCGAACAGGAAAAAAGTTCGTTCGAACATGCGAACACCGTTATAGTCTATGGGACACGAACATGAATAATCAAAAGTGCTAATTTTAAAGGCTTATATGAAAGTTATTGTCATAAAAAGTGTTTGGGGACCTGGGTCCTGCCCCAGGGGACATGGATCAATGCAAAAAAAAGTTTTAAAAACGGCCGTTTTTTCAGGAGCAGTGATTTTAATAATGCTTAAAGTCAAACAATAAAAGTGTAATATCCCTTTAAATTTCGTACCTGGGGGGTGTCTATAGTATGCCTGTAAAGGGGCGCATGTTTTCTGTGTTTAGAACAGTCTGACAGCAAAATGACATTTTGAAGGAAAAAACTCATTTAAAACTACCCGCGGCTATTGCATTGCCGACAATACACATAGAAGTTCATTGATAAAAACGGCATGGGAATTCCCCAAAGGGGAACCCCGAACCAAAATTAAAAAAAAAAATGACGTGGGAGTCCTCCTAAATTCCATACCAGGCCCTACAGGTCTGGTATGGATATTAAGGGGAACCCCGGCCAAAATTAAAAAAAAAAATGACGTGGGGTTCCCCCTAAATTCCATACCAGACCCTTCAGGTCTGGTATGGATTTTAAGGGGAACCCCGCGCCAAAAAAAAAAAAAAAACGGCATGGGGTCCCCCCAAAAATCCATACCAGACCCTTATCCGAGCACACAACCTGGCAGGCCGCAGGAAAAGAGGGGGGGACGAGAGTGCGGCCCCCCCTCCCTCCTGAACCGTACCAGGCCACATGCCCTCAACATTGGGAGGGTGCTTTGGGGTAGCCCCCCAAAACACCTTGTCCCCATGTTGATGAGGACAAGGGCCTCATCCCCACAACCCTGGCCGGTGGTTGTGGGGGTCTGCGGGCGGGGGGCTTATCGGAATCTGGAAGCCCCCTTTAACAAGGTGACCCCCAGATCCCGGCCCCCCCCCTGTGTGAAATGGTAAGGGGGTACATAAGTACCCCTACCATTTCACGAAGAAAGTGTCAAAAATGTTAAAAATGACAAGAGACAGTTTTTGACAATTCCTTTATTTAAATGCTTCTTCTTTCTTCTATCTTCCTTCATCTTCTGGTTCTTCTGGTTCTTCTGGCTCTTCTGGTTCTTCCTCCGGCGTTCTCGTCCAGCATCTCCTCCGCGGCGTCTTCTGTCTTCTTCTCCTCGGGCCGCTCCGCACCCATGGCATGGGGGGGAGGCTCCCGCTCTTCTCTTCTTCTTTTCTTCTCTTCTTCTCTTCTTCATTTTCTTCTCCGGGCCGCTCCGCAATCCATGCTGGCACGGAGGGAGGCTCCCGCTGTGTGACGGCGCTCCTCGTCTGACAGTTCTTAAATAACGGGGGGCGGGGCCACCCGGTGACCCCGCCCCCCTCTGACGCACGGTGACTTGACGGGACTTCCCTGTGACGTCACGGGGAATGCCACAGGGAAGTCCCGTCAAGTCACCGTGCGTCAGAGGGGGGCGGGGTCACTGGGTGGCCCCGCCCCCCCCGTTATTTAAGAACTGTCAGACGAGGAGCGCCGTCACACAGCGGGAGCCTCCCTTCATGCCAGCATGGATTGCGGAGCGGCCCGGAGAAGAAAAGAAGAAGAGAAGAAGAGAAGAAAAGAAGAAGAGAAGAGCGGGAGCCTCCCCCCCATGCCATGGGTGCGGAGCGGCCCGAGGAGAAGAAGATAGAAGACGCCGCGGAGGAGATGCTGGACGAGAACGCCGGAGGAAGAACCAGAAGAGCCAGAAGAACCAGAAGAACCAGAAGATGAAGGAAGATAGAAGAAAGAAGAAGCATTTAAATAAAGGAATTGTCAAAAACTGTCTCTTGTCATTTTTAACATTTTTGACACTTTTTTCGTGAAATGGTAGGGGTACTTATGTACCCCCTTACCATTTCACACAGGGGGGGGGCCGGGATCTGGGGGTCACCTTGTTAAAGGGGGCTTCCAGATTCCGATAAGCCCCCCGCCCGCAGACCCCCACAACCACCGGCCAGGGTTGTGGGGATGAGGCCCTTGTCCTCATCAACATGGGGACAAGGTGTTTTGGGGGGCTACCCCAAAGCACCCTCCCAATGTTGAGGGCATGTGGCCTGGTACGGTTCAGGAGGGAGGGGGGGCCGCACTCTCGTCCCCCCCTCTTTTCCTGCGGCCTGCCAGGTTGCGTGCTCGGATAAGGGTCTGGTATGGATTTTTGGGGGGACCCCACGCCGTTTTTTTTTTTTTTTTTTTGGCGCGGGGTTCCCCTTAAAATCCATACCAGACCTGAAGGGTCTGGAATGGAATTTAGGGGAAACCCCACGTCATTTTTTTTTTTTAATTTTGGCCGGGGTTCCCCTTAATATCCATACCAGACCTGAAGGGCCTGGTATGGAATTTAGGGGGACTCCCACGTCATTTTTTTTTTTTAATTTTGGTTCGGGGTTCCCCTTTGGGGAATTCCCATGCCGTTTTTATCAATGAACTTCTATGTGTATTGTCGGCAATGCAATAGCCGCGGGTAGTTTTAAATGAGTTTTTTCCTTCAAAATGTCATTTTGCTGTCAGACTGTTCTAAACACAGGAAACATGCGCCCCTTTACAGGCACACTATAGACACCCCCCAGGTACGAAATTTAAAGGGATATTACACTTTTATTGATTGACTTTAAGCATTATTAAAATCACTGCTCCTGAAAAAACGGCCGTTTTTAAAACTTTTTTTTGCATTGATCCATGTCCCCTGGGGCAGGACCCAGGTCCCCAAACACTTTTTATGACAATAACTTGCATATTAGCCTTTAAAATTAGCACTTTTGATTTCTCCCATAGACTTTTAAAGGGTGTTCCGCGGCATTCGAATTTGCCGCGAACACCCCAAATTGTTCGCTGTTCGGTGAACTTGCGAACAGCCAATGTTCGAGTCGAACATGAGTTCGACTCGAACTCGAAGCTCATCCCTACCCATGACCGAATACCAAAACCTGGAGAAAGCTGCAAAAGCACGATCCCGATGTGCTCGTGTCACCCGGACACGGCGCATCTCCGATCGGCAGGAGGGCTCTCTGATTGGCCCTCCTGATCACATGACGGCCGTGTCCAATGACAGCCATCATGTGATGTAAACACAGCCGGTTGCTAGGCAATCAGCTCTCCTCTCCTCACACGGAAGTTGTCACTGAGGAGAGGAGAGGGGATTGCTGCACCCGGCTGATGATCAGTGAGTATGAGCTGTTTTTTACAGCTTTTTACTCACTGATCACCAACCTAGTGTCAACACACATGTCCCCATACAATGTAAAACACACACATATCCCCACATAATGTAAAACACACATGTCCCCACACAATGTCCTCAAAACACATATCCCCAAATAATAAAAAAAGCTGTCCCCCACATATGTCCCACTAAAATCACATGTCCCAATGATCACCTGCACACATCTGTACATGATCATTTGCGTACATCTGTCCATGATCACACGAACCAATTATTATACACTTAACGGGATTTTTTTTTATCAAAAACATGTAGCAGAATACATTTTGGCTTAAATTTATGACAAAATTCGATTTTATTGGATTTCTTTTAAAACAGAAAGAAGAAAATATTGTTTTTTTTCCAAATTTCCGCTCTTTTTGCTCTTATATCGCAAAAAAAAAAAAAAAAAATGGAGTCGTGAATAAATACCACCAAAAGAAAGCTCTATTTGTGCGAACAAAATGATAAAAATTTCATTTGGGTACAGCGTAGCATGACTGAGTAATTGTCATTAAAAGTGCGAGAGCGCTGAAAGCTGAAAATTGGTCTGGGAAGGAAGGGGGCGAAAGTGGTCGGTATTGAAGTGGTTAAAATGCAATTTAATTTATAACTTTTTTTAAATGCGTTTTTCTGGATTGTTGTTGTTGTTATTCTGTCTCTCATTGTTAAAATAAACCAGATAAAAATAGAAAATTTAAAGCGCCAAAAGAATCTAACTATTGGTATGAATAAGTGATACCATATAAATTAACAGCTGCAGTGAATAAGACTTAGTAAGTGCAAAATGATACTAATAATAAAAATAAATATACCGCGCTAAGGGCCACAAATGTTAAATAAATATCACATTTGAAAACTGTTGCGACTTTGAAGAATTACAAAAAAGTCCCATGGAGATAATTTATGCTGAGTGCCACAAAGATTAGAAAGATATCACATTTGAAACCTGGTGCATTAAAAAAAAAAATCGCTAGAAAGTCCCATATAGAAGATTTGTCGCAAGCATCAGTAAACTTGAAGCAATAAAAAGTTCCAAATCCCAATTAAAGTGATCGTGCTCTACAAAGTGGATATGAATCTGTGCTTGATATGTGCTTGATATGTGCTCACAGGACAGTGCCCCCACATGGATGTGAACTCACCCCTCCAACTGGACCAACTATTTCTAGTTTGGTCAAACACGCATGTGTGGCAGCCCCCGTGGACTTTCTGTGGACTGATGTGGTTCGGGATTGACACTTCCTCATATGACTGGATATGATAAAGAGGGCCTCATTCCTCTATATACTAGTGTTGTTTGGGATAGATGTTCCTCATGCAAATGACAGAAAAAGCCTCATTGCGCAGCAACGTTTTTAAAACATTTATTCCGTATAAAAAATATAGTAATTAAACTCACATGTAAGGGTGCCTGTAAACCTGGCACCCGGTGTGAACAGCAGGTAAGTTCCCAGGAAATCTGCCCAAATGCAGTGGTATGCCGCCGCCGCGGTATACTGGTTGATTTCCGGGACCCAAGTGTGTCACGGTGACACGATGCTGCAGACCAACCTCTACACGCATTTCAGCCAATCAAACGGGCCGTCTTCAGGAAGTTGTGGTTCCACCATTTTGGTTAAGGGTATAAATACTTCTGGTCACATGTGTGATTTTATCCAATCAGGATTTATTGGTATTTTTTTTTACCTGCTATTTACTCTACGGTGCACACAATCTTTTTAGTAACACATTTGGTGTAACAAATACTTAAAACATCATACCTAATCATTGCAGTATGATGTAGATAAGATCAGAAAGTTAAAATTGTAAAATACACATTAGTGCCATCTTGTGATTGAAAATAGATAATTAACTCTCTATCTTCATAATACTAGTCGGAGGCCATATAGTGGCTCAAGATAGTAATTATCCAATGAACACTATGAATAAAAGAAAAGGATACATTTAAAATAAAAGTAAAAATGGAATAAAAATAAGTAAAAAGAAAAAAATCAAAATAGACAAGAAAAAAAAGAGAAAAGAAAAAAGTGATATAAATCAGAAACAAAAACTGACAGATTTAAAAATCAGTTATAAAACAATTGAGGTCCAGCTCATTATTTAACCCTAATGGTGTAAGGGTCTGGAGCTCAAAAATTCACCTAGATTTGTTTTGGGATATCTGTTTTTTTTTTTTTTTATGTAATCTTTATTTTATTTTATATTTTATAAAGAACATACAAACACATAGTCTATGATCGGTCTTTCCACATTACAATGCATGGTGCACAGTGTAGACCTAAACGTTTAGACAAAAACAAATTATAAGACAAATTATAGAACATAGGGGCGAGGAAAGGGAGGGAAGGGGGATGAGGGATTAGGTTATCTCTAAGCCGTATCACATTATAAAAAATTCACAATGAGTCATAAAGGGTGTCCCGCCATAGTGGCCCCGGCCGGACCTCTCTGTCTCCAGCCCCCCCATCCAAATTCTGGGGGGGGGTCTCGACTCTGCCTCAAGGCCCTCAGAGGCCCGTAGGGTGGGTCCCTCAGGAGGGGGGCCATAAGCCTCCAACTAACCTCCAACAAGAGGGAAGCACCCCCGGGGCCTCCCGCTAGGCCAATGCAGTCACTATGTCACAGAGGTGCCTATGCCACCAGGCGGGACCCCTGTCCAATATATCTAAACCAGCATCAACTTGGTAACATTTAAAGAGGTAGACATAAAAACATGCCTTTAATCACTAGCAGTGCATAGCGCCTTATCTGGACCTTCAACTATAGACCTTGTGAACCACGCAAAGAGAAAGGAAGAGCTTACACATTGTGCTACCAGTAGGGCAGTGAGACATATTAGTCAGGTACATACGTCACCATTCACAGGCCTCCTTAGCTTCAGGGAGGGCTCCGCTAACTCCAACAGTGCGACATCTAAGCTAGAGGACACAGGGTTGGCGTCGTCAGTGAATCTCCGCCACTGGGCCCAAATACTGTCAAATCGCTCACTCCTATCTTTGCACCTCGCCACCCACTCCTCCGCCTCTCTGATATCGCCCACTTTCTGTAGCCATTCTTTTAAAGTAGGGATCTGCGGACGTTTCCAATAGAGTGGTATAAGTCTTTTAGCGGCATTTAGTAGATGAGGAAGGGCGCTTTTTTTGTAATGGTTCAGAGGGAGGGTAGGGAGGTGCAAGAGGAAATGCGTGGGGGAAAACGGAATCTCGATCCGCAGGGCGTTTTTAATGGCCAGTCTGTATTTCCATCCAAAAAGGCTTGATTACTGGGCATTCCCACCAAACATGAAGGAGGATGCCTCTCTGACCGCAACCCCGCCAGCAGCAGTCAGAAACCGAGGGGTAAATACGTTCAATGACATCTGGTACGCGATACCAGCGAGTTAGAAGCTTGTAGTTAGTTTCCTGCATTCTAGACTCTATGGAGCTGGAGTGTGCTAGTTTGTATATGAGCAGACGTTTTCCGGTGTGAACTCTACCCCCAGGTCTCGTTCCCATTCTCGTATAAATGCCGGCTTGGTAACAGTGGAAACTGATCCCAGGAGCCTGTATATCTCAGAAATCACATGGGGAGTTGGCTCTTCTTCTATGAAAAATTTTTCTAGCGTGGTGATAGTGTCCAGCCCTCTCATTGAGGCCCCTTCTGCCGCCAGGAAGTGTTGGAGTTGCTGGTGCCTCCACCAATCCATGGGGAATCTGCCATGACTAGTCCGTAAAGCGTCTAGGGGTATCAACTTGCCCTCATCTATAAATTTGCCGCAACTATAATTGCCGTCAGTAACCCAAGTGCCGAGAAAGGTCCTCTGCTCCCCAGGAGGGAACCACCTAAATCCCCCCAGCGGTGCCAGTGGGGAGCCCGGGGGCACCAAAGCATACAGAGCATTTGTGCGGTCCCAGACCCGTAGGGTGTGAATAGTTAACGGGGAAGACGTTTGTGAGAGTCCCCTGTATTCGCGGGGTAGCCAGGGTGCGTAAGACAGGTTGTGGCCAGCTGAACTCTTCTCCAAGGAGACCCACAATTTTGAACCCCCATGGTGACGCCAGTGAAGGATATGTTGGATCGCAATGGCTCTGTAATATCGCCGTATATCTGGGAGACCTAAGCCTCCCAACTCTTTGGGCTTCTGCAATAGAGACGCAGCCAGCCTTGGTTTTTTACCATGCCAAATGAAATTAATCATTAGGCTTTGAAGCTGTGTAAAGAAGCCCCTAGGGAGGGGGATGAGCAACATCTGCAAATAAAAGAGCACTCTAGGGAGGATGTTCATCTTGAGTATGCTAAGTTTGCCCAGCCATGTGAAGGAGGTCTTGGCCCAGTTCTGTAAGTCTCTACGCACCATGCTCAGAAGGGTAGGGAAATTAGCTGAGTATATAGTATCAAAACAGTTTGTAAGCTGTATACCCAAGTACTTAATAGATGTTTTAGCCCAACTAAATGGGAAAGCTTGTTGTACAAGGAATGGTAATGGGCAGAATTTCGGATTTCGAAAAGTTTATTTTAAAATTTGACACGTGACCGAAAATTTTAAGTTCCCTCATAAGGTTTGGCAGTGACACCAAAGGCTGGGTCAAGTGAAAGAGCACGTCGTCGGCATAGGCCGATAGTTTGTGTTCCGTTGACCCCACCGTCACCCCTTTAATATCAGCGTTTGCCCGTATTGTTCTAAGCAAAGGCTCCATAGCCAGGGCGAACAAAAGGGGAGAGAGGGGGCACCCCTGTCTCGTGCCATTCCGTATGGGGAACCCCAGGGACAAATGGCCGTTTACCTTGACCTTCGCGCTGGGGGTCGTGTAGAGTGCCATGATCCATTTAAGCATATGAGGGCCCAGTCCCCAAGCCTCTAGAACCGCCTTAAGGTATGACCAATCTATTCTGTCAAAAGCCTTTTCGGCATCCGTGGACAGAATGAGGTAGGGGGTGGAATCCCTGTCGGAACAAGCCCACTGTATGAGCTGCATGGCCCGGATGGAATTATCCCTAGCTTCTCTACCCGAAATGAATCCCGTTTGATCGTGGTGAATAAAGGAGGGTAAGACATGCTTAAGTCGATTCGCCATAATCTTAGCGAAAATTTTAATATCGACATTGAGTAGCGATATTGGTCGATAGCTCTGTGGGAGGGTGGGGTCTTTGCCTTCCTTCGGAAGTACAGTAATGTGGGCCAGTAATGCCTCAGGGGGAATCTGATGGTTTGTGGCTAAAGAGTTAAAATACCTACACATATGGTTTTGTAGCAAGGGAAGAAATATTACATAATACGCTTTGGAATATCCATCCGGGCCAGGGCTCTTCCCGTTAGGTAGGGCCTTCACCGTTGTGATGATCTCCTGAGGGGAGACGGGGGAGTCAAGGTCTAGCTGCTGCTCAGGTGTCAAAGAGGGGAGTGCGGCCGAGGCGAGGTAGTCGTCAATAGCTTTCTGTTTTGCTGTCCGCCCTATGTGGGAGGTATCCTTATCTAGGTGATATAAGTCTGCATAGTAATCTCTGAAGATAGAGGCAATCCCAGAGGAGTGTAAAGTTGCCGTACCATCAGGGGACCGAAGCGAGTGTACATGAGCTATCAGTCGTCGCTTCCGAAGCGCTCTAGCTAACATTCTGCCGCACTTATTGCCCTGTTCGTAATATTTATGCGATAGGTAGCGTAGTTGCTTACGTGCACGACGATCAAGGAGGCGGGAAAACAGCTCCCTCAATTCAGTCAACCTTTCACAGGCTTTAGTATCTCCCTGACGTTTGTGTCTAA
This sequence comes from Aquarana catesbeiana, assembly GCF_042186555.1. Taxonomy (NCBI): domain Eukaryota; kingdom Metazoa; phylum Chordata; class Amphibia; order Anura; family Ranidae; genus Aquarana; species Aquarana catesbeiana. The sequence goes on from NC_133331.1 coordinate 34,968,459, forward strand.
GTTCTTCTTCTTGCAAGGCTGTCAGTACCCTCTTGAAGTCCATCTGTCTTTCCCTTTTGAGTTTAGAACCCAGGGATATCAATTCTCCCCTGAGTACCGCCTTATGGCTTTCCCACACGACTCTGTCTGCCATATCCTCAGATACATTCTCTGCAAAAAAATGCGTGATGGTCTCAGAGACCTTAGCTACTACAGAGGCGTCATCCAGGAGGTTTTCATTGAGCCTCCAAGACCAAGCCCTCGGTGTTCCATCTGGAACCCTCAACACAGCCCACACTGGGGCATGGTCTGAAATAGTGATATTGCCTATTTCAGCTGACTGCAACAGCTCAAGGGTCTCATGATCCACACACATAAGATCAATGCGCGTATATACATCATGCACCCCCGAGTAATAGCTGTAGTCCCTATCCGACGCATGGAGAGCTCTCCACGTGTCTATAAGGAAGTTATTCTGCAATGACTTACGAAAATGCTTGAGGAAGGCTTGGGAGTGAGTGGGGCGGCCTCGGGACGTGTCAACGAGCGGGTCTGGGCTCACGTTAAAGTCCCCTCCAAGGATTAGGTGGCCCTCCCTGAATTTGTTCAACTTATCTAGCACAGAAACAATAAAGGGGAGTTGTTGGGCATTAGGTGCGTAGAGAGTCGCAAACGTAAATTTTGTGTTGGCCAAGACCCCCTTCACGAACATGTATCTACCTTGTGGGTCAACCTGGCTCTCTGAGAGTTGGAATGGGCAGGATTTATGAAATGCAATGGCGGTACAACGCGATTTGGCCACCGGGGAGTTGCTAAAGAACCATTGGGTGTAAAGGTGTGTGGGTATCTTAGGGAGGGACTGTTGCCTGAAGTGAGTCTCCTGCAGGAAAACTACCTGGGCTCCCAGCCTCTTTAACTCCAGCCAGAGCTTGTTGCGCTTGTGTGGAGAGCAGAGCCCCCTGACATTGTAAGATAGTACCTTTAGTGATGGCGTACCTGAGTTTGATGACAACGGATCGGTCTCACCCCCTCTGGGTCCTCTGCGCATGGTTCAGTCGATCAAGAGGCAACCTGAAGGTCAAAGCAATAAACATTAGCTTACAAAAGCAATATAAAGCACAAAGTGACATAAAGGGGGGAAATGTGGGGGGGAAGGAGAGAGGAGGTTGAGGTGGGTGAGGGTGGGGGGAATTAAAAGAAGGGTAGGAGGAAGGGCGGGGAGGGTAGGGAGGGAAGGGGCAAGAAAGAGGAAGAAATGAGGAAAATAAAACAACAATACCACAGGAGCCGGACCGTATCTAACAGGTCCGGTGTAATGCACCATGGTGTCACCTAGAAAGGTGAGGCCTAAGTGGGGTACGCGGGCAACCACCGAGGGGACGAGTAGCCCATCCCTCCATCCAGTCCATTATAACATATAAACAGGGTGGATAAATGATGTGCAAAAAAGGGAAAAATAAAAAGGAAAAACAGCAACAAAATCAAAAAGGAGATTATGTAACTCCCAAAAAGTGCAAAAAACAAGGCAGCCAGGCAGGGGGATGAACAGCAGACCCCCTCAGTCCATCACGGTGCATAATGTATCTCAAAGTTGGGTAGTAGTGCAAAGGGCCCAATGTGCAGCGTCTTGCAGAAGGAGGTATATTGTTAAAGCAATTCAACTATTGAGCCCAGTGTCCCGGCCAAAATACCGACGATGAAGAGGGGTTTATGTCCAGAAATTAGAAAAAGAAATAAGAAATAAGAGTGGCAGTAGCTTGTTCAGTTGCTGGTTGTGGAAGTGCCCGGACGTGGGCCCTCTGTCTGCCTGTTGCGGCCACAGGGACGCCTCCGCCTGGATCCAAGGCTGAGGTAGCTGGGGTTTTGGGATGTCCGGAGTGGTGTGCCAATCCGGGAAGTCCACAGGGTTGAGCTCCAAGGTGTGTAAGAAGCGGGGGAGGTCATCTTTCGTGCGCAATATAGCCCAACTGACATTTTTTGATGCCTGGAGGCTGAATGGGAAGCCCCAGCGGTATGTGAGGCCTGCCGCTTGGATTTCTGTCAGGAGTGGGCGTAGGGCCCGTCGCTGCATTAGGGTGCGCCGCGAGAGATCCTGGTAAAAGGACAGCTGAGCTCCATCAAAGTCAAAGACTGGTCTGTTGCGCATCTTTTGCATTATGCGATCCTTTAGTGTAAATTTGTGCAGCTTGCAAATCACATCTCTGGGGTTGTCGGGGTCCTCTGATGGGGGCCTGAGTGCCCTGTGAGCTCTGTCTATATCAATCAGGCCCTCTCAATCCTGCTGGTGAAGCGCTCTAGGTCCTCCTTAGTGGGGAGAGACCATAAGTGCTGTCTGATGTCTCTATCCTCTGTTAGATCTGTCAGGTCTGTGCCCCTGTCTTGTGGCGATGTGGAGCAGGGGAATGCAGGGGGGATGGTGTTGCTTACCAGCCTGGGAGAAGAGATAGGAGACAATGCTGGAGGTGCAGGCTGGATCTCCTGTTGCTGCAGCGTGGCCGCTCGTTCCGGCGCCATCTTGGATTTCCCCCTCTGCTGATGGGGGGTATCTGAAAGGAAGGAATCCAGCGAACCTTGGCCGTGGGGGTAAGCTTTCTTCGGCTGGGATGTGACATGCCCTGGGTGGAAATCGGGGGGTAATTACCCCAGTAGCTGCTGATATAGCTGCGGACCAGATGGAGCTCGAGCTCAGCATGTCCTCACTCCTCCATAGCCAGGCCACGCCCCCTTGGGATATCTGTTTAACCATATTAGCACCTCTCCAGTATCTATCTATAGTATCAATAGCATAAAAGGACAATCTGGGCGGGTCACAGTTATGTACCATTTTAAAATGATTGAACACGCTGTGTTTTGGAAAACCATTGTGTATGTTGGCAATGTGCTCTCCAACTCGCATGGCCAATGTCCGGAACGTACGGCCCATGTACTGGTGCCCACAGACACATTCTAGGACATAGATTTCATGTCTGATGTTACATGTAATAAAACTTTTTATAGAGTATTGTTTGCTAGTTTGAATAGATTTGAAATTGATATGTTTTCTAGGTGCAGCCCCAGTGCTTCTACAGGGCAAGCATCTCCCACACCTGTAAAAACCCTTGAAGTCGAACATGTTTGTCCTTTCCCGACTAGGAGGGTCAGGGATGTTTTTAACCAATCTTGTTCTTTGCACTGGTCCAAATCATTTGGTGGAGAGGGGATTATGGTGTGGGGTTGTATCTCAGGGGTTGGGCTTGGCCCCTTAGTTCCAGTGAAGGGAACTCTTAAGGTGTCGGCATACCAAGACATTTTGGACAATTTCATGCTCTCAACTTTATGGGAACAGTTTGGGGATGGTCCCTTCCTGTTCCAACATGACTGTGTACCAGTGCACATAGCAAGGTCCTTAAAGACATAGATGAGCAAGTTTGGGGTGGAGGAACTTGACTGGCCTGCACAGAGGCCTGACCTCAACCCGATAGAACATCTTTGGGATGAATTAGAGTGGATACTGCGAGCCAGGCCTTCTCATCCAACATCAGTACCTGACCTCACAAATGTGATTCTGGAAGAATGGCCAAACATACCCATAGACACACTCCTAAACCTTGTGGACAGCCTTCCCAGAAGAGTTGAAGCTGTTGTAGCTGCAAAGTGTGGGCCAACTCAATATTAAACCATATGGACTAAGACTGGGATGCCATTAAAATTCATGTGCGTGTAAAGGCAGGCATCCCAATACTTTTGGTAATATGGTGTAATATACGCTTTATACACTGCTGTTTGTGCCACCATGTGGCCGTGGACATTGCTGCCTCAGTTCCCAGGGATGTTTATTATGGTACGTCCAACTATCAACACCATCTTTTGTATATTGAATCTACTCGTAGGTAAGAGTGCTTGGGAATTTTCTGTTCCCCCTCTTCCTTTTATTCCCCTCGGTGTCAACCATTAGATTACTTTTTATTTATTTCTAACTTTTTATTCTAGATACATCTATTTTACTTGCTCCTGATGATTGGGAATATCCATGAAACGCGTAGAGCTTCTGTTATATGCTACATCACTGCAATCATGTGTTTGAGATTCCTATAGTATCATGTATGTATTGATTATATCAATTTCTATAAGATGACCCATGTTTAATATTTTATCATGTTATTAGGCTATATGTCAATACCTTTACTATTATATTATACCAATCATGTTAAAATAATGTATATACATGAAGTATCAAGCTGGTATCTATTGTTATTTTTTTTTTAATCTCTACCAATTATTGAATGGTTATTTAATAGGAATCAATAAACATGGTTTTGCATACCTATTCTTAAGTAGTAGTGCGCTTCATATAAAGTCCCAACCTATCCCCCTTTTAAAATATAGTGTTTATACAAACATATGCACAAACACACACACAAAAGATATAAAATCAACAGTTAAAAAACGTAAAACATCAATTGAAAAATGTGAAATGCAATTGTGGCAATGTACTGTATGGAAAACACAAGCAACTAGCAAATATGGTAATACACAGTTTTAACAAAAGACAGATAGCTGTTACAATACACTGGCAACTAGAACAATATAGAATCAGTCTTGGCAACACATGGGCAAGTACAGTAACACATGGGCAAGTGGGTAAGACAGGCCATAGATTATTTGATTTTCTTTCATCAACACTTTCAGTGTTGATGGGGTAATTCCTTCTGCATCACTACTGCATTCTGCCAGCTGGGAGCCTTCTGGGATGGCAAAATAGCTATAGCTGCTAGCAATAATCATATGAAGAAAAATCTGACAGGCTGGTTGCACCCAAGTTGATTGATGGATCGACTTGGGTACAATCAGCTTGCCCATACATGGATCAAAATTCGCCCAGTGCCTTCTGAACTTGCTTAACACAAGGGTAGATGTGAGCATTTATTGGAATTTATTGCAAATATTGGACAATTGTGGCAATACAAAGGCAGCTTTGACAGAACACTGGCAATGATTGGGCATTTGTGGGAATATTTGGGCAATTGTGGCATTTCTTGCCTCTAAATGGTGGGTTTATTGCCACCAGAAACTTAACATTTGGGGGTTGGCAGGAAGACAAGAGCTGTGGGAGTGTGCTCATGTCAATGCTGTAAGTGCAGCATGGGATCTACATCCTACATGGCACTGCCTTGGTGGGTCCTGCGATTGAAAGGACTTTTTTCTAGTTTGTCGCTCTTTCCAGTTATGTTGCTGTTATGTACACTTGGTTGCAGGGATCTAATATAGCAAATGCTAATTTCCGCACAGCAGGTGTTCATTCTTATACACATGTGCAGGATCATCAGCATAGAAGCCTAACTAGACGGGCAAGGACCCACAGATCGTGGCGCCCACCAGCCTATTTAAACTGAGAGTCTGCCTGGCCTCAGTACTGGATTGTCTTCAGTTCTGGTTCTTGAGTTCTTGATACTTTAAAGTCTACTTACCTTGTTCCTGACCCGGCTACGCCTGACATTTCTCTTGGATCTCTCTTGTCTGTTATGTCTGCTGCTTGCTTATGTTACCGACCTCGACTTGGATTTCTGATCACTTCTCGTCAGGGGCGTTGCTAGGTGGGAAAAAGTAGTAGTCCGAGCCCAGCATGGGGGGGGTAGTTAGGTTTAGGTTAGTGCCCATCAATGCTGACCAGTAAACCGACCTACCTGACACATACACTGACCTTTATGCTGACCTACCTGATACACACTGACCCACACTGACCTACCTGACCCACACTGACCTACACTGACACACACTGACCTACCTGACACACCCTGACCCACGCTGACCTACCTGACACACCATGACGCACACTGACCTACCTGACACACCCTGACCTACCTGACACACCCTGACACACACTGACCAACCTGACACACACTGACCAACCTGACACACACTGGCCTACCTGACACACACTGACCTACCTGACACACACTGACCTATCTGACACACACTGACCCACACTGACCTACCTGACACACACTGACCCACACTGACCTACCTGACACACACTGACCCACACTGACCTAACTGACCCACACTGACCTACCTGACACACACTGACCTACCTGACCCAAATAACCCACACTAACCTACCTGACCCACACTGACCTACCTGACACACACTGACCCACACTGACCTACCTGACACACTGACCTACCTGACCCACACAACACACACTGACCTACCTGACCATTACACTTCAGACTTCAGATGACCTCCTCCTGCAGCTCAGCCATAGTGTGCGGTGTGCCCATCCCAGTCAGAGACAGCAGGCAGCCAGAGCCAGGACAGGAGAGCCGCCCACCTGAGCGCTGACCAGGGATATCATACTGCTTGGCGCGGTCGCATTGTAATTCCCGCCTTCTGGAGGCTGCAGCGCCTATAATGGACGTCACACGTCCCGCGTTCCCGGCATTGGATCAGTGTGACGTCCATCATAGGTGCTGCAGGCTCCGGAAGGCGGGACTTGTTATGTGACTCGGCCACGCTCTGAGTCAGATCGCTCCCCGCTCGGGCTAAGGGCTAATAATAGAATTGTGAATGCCCTCAGCCCGGGCCTTTTTGGAGGCCCACTCGGCGCTCCAGCCCCCCCTCCCGATGCTACTGCATCTCGGCCTCCTGACTCGGTACCTCGCTAACAGCACATTACCAATTTCTGCCTGTTTCTGACATTGAACTTGATCCTGACCCTGCACCTGTCTGCCTGGCTGCTGCTGAATATAGCTTGTGACCTGACTCCATACTACCACTGGAAGGACTGCTGTGTCTCTAAGCTTCAGCTCTCTACAACAGCTTCCTGGCACCTGCACCCTTCCACTGCCCTACCCACTACCAGGGGTGCTTGGATGGAAATTGCACAAGAGGCCACCCTCATCATCTTGGGCTCCACAGTCAGGTACGTGACACTTAGTGACATTGCAGGAGGGGTCTGGTGTCATTGAGGACCCCAGAGGGCCTCAAGCAATCACAAGCAGGATTACTGAAATTAGTCACTGACCTACCTGACCCAAATAACCCACACTAACCTACCTGACCCACACTGACCTACCTGACACACACTGACCCACACTGACCTACCTGACACACTGACCTACCTGACCCACACAACACACACTGACCTACCTGACCATTACACTTCAGACTTCAGATGACCTCCTCCTGCAGCTCAGCCATAGTGTACGGTGCGCCCATCCCAGTCAGAGACAGCAGGCAGCCAGAGCCAGGACAGGAGAGCCACCCACCTGAGCACTGAGCAGGGATATCATACTGCTTGGCGCGGTCGCATTGTAATTCCCACCTTCTGGAGCCTGCAGCGCCTATAATGGACGTCACACGTCCCGCGTTCCCGGCATTGGACCAGTGTGACGTCCATCATAGGTGCTGCAGGCTCCAGAAGGCAGGACTTGTTATGTCACTCGGCCACGATCGGAGTCAGATCGGTCCCCGCTCGGGCTAAGGGCTAATAATAGAATTGTAAATGCCCTCATCCCGGGCCTTTTTGGGGGCCCATTCTGCGCTCCAGCCCCCCTCAGCCCCCCTCCCGATGCTACTGCATCTCGGCCTCCTGACTCGGTACCTCGCTAACAGCACATTACCAATTTCTGCCTGTTTCTGACATTGAACTTGATCCTGACCCTGCACCTGTCTGCCTGGCTGCTGCTGAATATAGCTTGTGACCTGACTCCATACTACCACTGGAAGGACTGCTGTGTCTCTAAGCTTCAGCTCTCTACAACAGCTTCCTGGCACCTGCACCCTTCCACTGCCCTACCCACTACCAGGGGTGCTTGGATGGAAATTGCACAAGAGGCCACCCTCATCATCTTGGGCTCCACAGTCAGGTACGTGACACTTAGTGACATTGCAGGAGGGGTCTGGTGTCATTGAGGACCCCAGAGGGCCTCAAGCAATCCCAAGCAGGATTACTGAAATTAGTCACGTATGCATTTTTTAAAATTAAAGCCTCCTAGTGGAGTAGGGACAATTATTCTTGTTCAAATTTTTTTTATTGAAGGAAAGAACAATAAATAAAAGGATGCATCCGAAAGAAATCTTCCCCCAAGGATAAGAGTAGGCAATAGTAATATAGTGACTCAATGCAGCGGTAGGGAAGCAGCCTTTTGTAATAAAACATACAGAAAAAAAAGCAGCAAAGAATAAAAAGACATTGTAAAGCTTTGCGGTGTGGGTTGGTTTGGGGACACTTAGAAGATTATTGGTAGGTGAAATCCAAGAACCAATATGATTCCTATGAACAAAGTTTAGTTACCGGGGGCTCCAGCTGAAGTTTCCCCCGAGGTTAACAAACAGGTGTCTAATGCCGCGTACACACGATTGGATTTTCCGACGGGAAATGTTGGATGTGAGCTTGTTGGCGGTAAGTCCGACCATGTGTACGCTCCATCGGACATTTGTTGGCGGCCTTTCCGCCAACAAATGTTGGCTAGCATGCTCTCAAATTTTCCGCCAACAAATGTGTGTTGTCGGATTTTCCGAGCGTGTGTACACAAGTCCGTCGGACAAAAGTCCAAAGTACAAACACGCATGCTCGGAAGCAGATGCGGTCGGTCTTGTAAACTAGCGTTCGTAATGGAGAATTAAACATTCGTGACGTGACAAATTATGAAATCTCCAAATGCAGCGCACAATTCTCTTCTTCTTTAATGGGATAATAATGAAGCTGCTTTGCTGTTGATACTGCTGGAGTTATTGCAAATTATTTTCCAAGGTTTTTTTTTTTCTAATGATATCAAGAATAATATTATTATGTTTTTTTTTTTTTTAATTTGAGCAAGTTACCACAACACCATTATCCTGTAGTTTTTAAGATCAAAGATATAACTATGTTGGTGTCCCTTGTCAATTTTACATTGTATTTTTTAAAATATAGCTGCCTACTTCCAAACTGTCATTTGAAGTAAAACACATAGCCAAGTATTATTCTCCACAATTTTTTTATTGTGCATTAAAAAAAATAAAACAAATAAAATTAGACATGCTATCTGCCAATAGAACTTAACCAAAAAGTGCATTCTATGCATCCAAAAATATAGAAAATATACCAAATCAAATCATTATTCAACCAAAAAAATAATGTCAAAGCAATAACTCCAAGGCCAATAATAAATAACACGTTATCTCCTCCGATTCTGCAACATGTCTGGTTGATGAACGGCTCCATCAAGGAGCCCAAAGGGTGGCGCTAAAGAGCTGAAAAACCACGTAGTATGTCTAGTACGTCACTACGTTCGTAATTGTTGGCCAACATTTGTGTGACCGTGTGTATGCAAGACAAGTCTGAGCCAACACCCTTCGAACAAAATTCCCCGGTTTTGTTGTTGGAAAGTCCGATCGAGTGTAAGAGGCATAAGAGTCCTCGAAACGGATAAAGGTTAAATTGTAGGATAAACATTAAGGGCATTTGTAGGTCTGACCTGGGGGGGGGGTTGTAGTTAGAGGGGAATGTCCAGCCTCAGCATGATGGGCAGATAGATTTGTTGGAGCTGAATGGTTTACATCCAGAAGAAAAGAGCTGAAAGGTGAAGGAAAAGGAGAGGAAGAGAGGAGAAAGGAAAAACAGAAGGGGGGAGTTGAGAAAGAGGTGGAAGGTAGCTAAGGAGGAGGAGATGAAGGGCAAGGAGGGAGTTCAGCGGGAGGAGGGGGGAAGATATGGGTCTGGTCTTTATGGGTAAACAAAGTTACCAACATAGGCATGCGCACAGGGTGTGCCGGGTGTGCCCAGGCACACCCTAATCCCCTCATGCGCATTAGTGTTATCGTTCTGTGTATCAACAGGAACATGGGAAAGATCTCCCTCTTACCGGCCCTGCCATAAGAGAAGTGTTTATTCTTTTCTCTTTCACTGTGCCAGCAGGGAGATCAATGTGCCGGAGTCATATATATGTAGATACATAGACATGCATGTGTGTTTGAGCTTAAGGGTGCACACCCTAATGCATTAGGCTGCGCACACCTATGGTTACCAATAAGGCTATTCAATGTAGTAGTAAAGCGTTATCAAAGTCAGGAGGATGGTAATAGGCGACCCAGGGTTTCCAAAAGCGTTTCTAACTTTTTGACCCTGTCTATGAGAACTGCTTCTATTTTGGTGTGAACCACAGCTCTGGTAACTCTATTCTTTGTTTGAGGATCAATTTTTCATTACTGGGAGCACCATAAAATATGAGTCACTGCTCAAGTTTGAAGGTCAAGAAAGGGAATGCGAAAAAAATTATAGTTGTTGTGCATAATGACAAATCAAATTCCTTGCTTGAGAAATAAAGCTCAATTAAAGTCTCAAGGGCAATGCTTGACCCAAACCTTACCAAGTTACAGCAATTACCCAACAATTACAGTGGGGGCGGAAAGTATTCAGATCCCCTTAAATTTTTCACTTTTTGTTATATTGCAGCCATTTGCTAAAATCATTTAAGTTCATTTTTTCCTCATTAATGTACACACAGCACCCCATATTGACAGAAAAACACAGAATTGTTGACATTTTTGCAGATTTATTAAAAAAGAAAAACTGAAATAATCACATGGTCCTAAGTATTCAGACCCTTTGCTGTGACACTCATATATTCAACTCAGGTGCTGTCCATTTCTTCTGATCATCCTTGAGATGGTTCTACACCTTCAATTGCGTCCAGCTGTGTTTGATTATACTAATTGGACTTGATTAGGAAAGCCACACACCTGTCTATATAAGACCTTACAGCTCACAGTGCATGTCCCAGCAAATGAGAATCATGAGGTCAAAGGAACTGCCTGAAGAGCTCAGAGACAGAATTGTGGCAAGGCACAGATCTGGCCAAGGTTACAAAAAAATTTCTGCTGCACTTAAGGTTCTTAAGAGCACAGTGGCCTCCATAATCCTTAAATGGAAGACGTTTGGGACGACCAGAACCCTGCTTAGAGCTGGCCGTCCGGCCAAACTGAGCTATCGGGGAGAAGGGCCTTGGTGAGAGAGGTAAAGAAGAACCCAAAGATCACTGTGGCTGAACTCCAGAGATGCAGTCGGGAGATGGGAGAAAGTTGTAGAAAGTCAACCATCACTGCAGCCCTCCACCAGTTGAGGGTTTATGGCAGAGTGGCCCGACGGTAGCCTCTCCTCAGTGCAAGACACATGAAAGCCTGCATGGAGTTTGCTAAAAACACCTGAAGGACTCCAAGATGGTGAGAAATAAGATTCTTTGGCCTGATGAGACCAAGATAGAACTGTTTGGCCTTAATTCTAAGCGGTATGTGTGAAGAACACCAGGCACTACTCATCACCTGTCCAATACAGTCCCAACAGTGAAGCATGGTGGTGGCAGCATCATGCTGTGGGGGTGTTTTTCAGCTGCAGGGACAGGACGACTGGTTGCAATTGAGAGAAAGATGAATGCGGCCAAGTACAGGGATATCCTGGACAAAAACCTTCTCCAGAGTGCTCAGGACCTCAGACTGGGCCGAAGGTTTAACTTCCAACAAGACAATAACCCTAAGCACACAGCTAAAATAATGAAGGAGTGGCTTCACAACAACTTTGTGACTGTTCTTGAATGGCCCAGCCAGAGCCCTGACTTAAACCCAATTGAGCATCTCTGGAGAGACCTAAAAATGGCTGTCCACCAATGTTTACCATCCAACCTGATAGAACTGAAGAGGATCTGCAAGTAGGAATGGCAGAGGATCCCCAAATCCAGGTGTGAAAAACTTGTTGCATCTTTCCCAAAAAGACTCATGGCTGTATTAGATCAAAAGGGGCTTCTACTAAATACTGAGCAAAGGGTCTGAATACTTAGGACCATGTGATATTTCAGTTTTTCTTTTTTAGTAAATCTGCAAAAATGTCAACAATTCTGTGTTTTTCTGTCAATATGGGGTGCTGTGTGTGCATTAATGAGGAAAAAAAATGAACTTAAATGATTTTAGCAAATGGCTGCAATATAACAAAGAGTGAAAAATTTAAGGGGGTCTGAATACTTTCCGTCCCCACTGTATGTTTACTGATATTTGCTGGGCTCTAACCTGCAACTCAGTGGGGGGGTGTCGGACTTTGCAGAGGGTCCACTGCTACTGCAATTTAGGGTAAAGCGCTAGGTTACTTAGAATGTAGCATATACACCGGCCCTCAAAAATTCCACTCGCCTGTTCGCATTTTGCGAGTGGAGATTCCCAACAGAAAGCATCCGCCTTCCTCTGCAGAAAATAAAGATTTTTCCCTGTATCTTCAATAAGACTGTTACAATGGAATGGAACCATATTTTTGGGCAGCTGTTTTCTTATAGAGTTTTTTTTAAAACAAATATGTTAAAAAAAAAAACAAAACACAAGACCAAAACCTTATTTACTGTTTGAACTTCCAACGTTCAGTAAAATCATTCTCCTTTAAACAATTTGCCAGTGAATTTTGTATCACACTTTCGCACCTGCTTTGGCTTCACAGTTGACTGTTTATGGTATAAACATCCTACATAATTAACGGTTAGTGATAAAACAGAGGATACAATGTAAATCACTGAATTCAGAAAACATAATTATACGCCAAGCAAAAAAACGTTCCCTTTAGCAAACTTCATTTTCATCTGCTAAACTAACTTTCTGGCATATAAAGGACCAATTTCCAGTAATTGAATGTACAATCTTGCAAATCCTAAACAGGGAAATATGTGGCCTAGACAGGATGTGTATTTCATTAGCCATATCTTGAAATACAGTTACTGCTAACATTCTTTTATTTCATTTATTTATCTTCTGAAGCATGAAAAGCTAACAGGAATCTCTAAGAATGGCCTTTATTTTTTTCTTCCCATTTCAGGTTCTTAAATTACATGTGCAAAGTGAAATGTGTGCTGAGCATTTTCTTACAAATAAATATTGAGTTATTTTGGCACTGTTTTCTTTAAAGTGTTAAAGTTAAAGTGTTACTAAACCCACAACAGTAAAATCAGTCTGTATATACAGTAAAGCATGCTTGTTATACTCAATGTGGAAGCTAAGGGTTTAATCCTCTGCATTGTGTAAAAAAAAGCTTTTTGATCTTGTATGCACAGATCCTCCTCTTCTTTCACTGTCCCCAAAAAATAACCTGATATTTACAGAGCCAGTGGGCAGGCTGCACATGCTCAGTTAGAGATTCTTTTGTTTTTTCTTTCGGAGAGTGCATGTGATCAGCACAGGACCAATCGGCACTGTCCAGACAGAGGGTCAGGAACTCCTCCTACAAGCTTTACTAGGAACTGATACAAGGCTGCTATATACTGCTGATGATAAAAGGTATTTATCTGTTTATCTTTCCTAAAATAATTGCATTTCCATGTTCCGTGTACTGTGGGAGAACAGATGTAGTAAATGCAGAGTCCTGGGTTTAGTAACACTTTAACCACCGACCAGCCGCCGTAGTTGTACTGCGGCAGAATGGCACTGCTGGGCGAAGCGACGTTATGTAATGTCGCTTCGCCCTGTGGCCACAAGGGGCGTGCGCGCGCCCCCTGCTTACCCACAGAGCCGATGCGAGTGCCTGGCAGTTGCGATCACCGCTGGGCTCCCGCGATTGCTCGGGGCACATGGAATGCGTAGGTACACAGTTTCCGATACTCTGAGGGGAGAAGAGGCAGATCGTCTGTTCGTACAGAGTATGAACAGCGATCTGTCATCTCCCCTACACAGTCCCCTCCCCCCTTCAGTTAGCACACACACTAGGGAATACAATTAACCCCTTGATCGCCCCCTAGTGTTAACCCCTTCCCTGCCAGTGACATTTTTACAGTAATCAAAGCATTTCTATAGCATTGATCGCTGTGTAAATGCCAATGGTCCCAAAAATGTATCAAAATTGTCCGACGTGTCCGCCATAATGTCGTATTCACGATAAAAATCGCAGATCGCCGCCATTACTAGTAAAAAAAAAAAATAATAATACAAATGCCATAAAACTATCCCCTATTTTGTAGATGCTATAACTTTTGCACAAACCAATTAATATACGCTTATTGCGAATTTTTTTTACCAAAAATATGTAGAAGAATACATATCGGCCTAAACTGAGGAAAAAATTGTTTTTTTATATTTTTTGGGGGGGATATTTATTATAGCAAAAAGTAAAAAATATTGCTTTTTTCAAAATTGGCGCTATTTTTTTGTTTATAGAGCAAAAAATAAAAAGAAATCTCTACTTGTGGGGAAAAAACCGACGTCAATGTTGTTTGGGTGCTACGTCGGACGACCGCGCAATTGTCAGTTAAAATGACGCAGTGCCGAATCGCAAAAAGTGCTCTGGTCAGGAAGGGGGTAAATCCTTCCGGGGCTGAAGTGGTTAAAAAAAACTTGCTTCCAGCTCTTGTACAGAATCATCTTTGCAGTGTCCTTATAATATCTTCACCTTCTGTATCCTAAACAACACTTTCCCAGCCAGCCATGTGTTTACCCCAGGTGGTAGGTCTTCTTGTACGAGTGGATACTTCAGAGTTTTAATAAAGAATAAAGTTCATAACAAAACAGATCTGTGTAGGTTTAGTTGAAAGAATACATGTAAGTTTAAAAGAAAATTAAAATTATACATTTTTGTTTAACCACTTGCCGACCAGCCAAAACTGCGACAACATGGCTCGGCTGCGCGAACTGCTGTCATGTTACGTCGGTTCCCTTCTTGTCCATTAGGGACGCGCCACCTGCTCGCCCACGGAGCCGATGAAAGTGCCTGGCGGTCGCCAGTTTCTTTATATATTTTTGGGGGATATTTATTATAGCAAAAAGTAAAAAATATTGAGTTTTGTCGCTCTTTTTTTGTTTATAGCGCAAAAAATAAAAACCGCAGAAGTGATCTAATACCACCAAAAGAATGTAATGTGGGGAGCAGTAAGTGTATTCCGATGCGTTTCGTCCACAAAAGACATCTACGGGGGCTTATAACCCAACGAAACACATCGGGTTTCACTAACTGCTCCCCACATTTCTTTTTATTCATTGTGATCACATTTTATCCATTTGACATTGTGGTTTTAATAAACCTACTTTTTTGATCCGCATTATTGGAGCCCCTTCCTCTCTTCTTTTTTATACATCGCTGTTTTTGATGAGAGTTGTTGCTGAGGTTCCTTCCGAGATGTTCGTTTTCCAGTCGGGTTGGGTTCACTGAGATCTTTGGAGCCACTCGTAGAAGACCCTGGACCTCTACTACCATCGGAGAGTGCCACGGATTCAATTTTACAAGCTTTTATGATTCGGTGTCGCTGACATCCGGGTCCACCTGCTCTGGTAAGAGTACCCATTTGTTTCATTTTCCTGGATTCACCAGTGTGGATGTTTCACATTATTCCCTGCATGTCAAAAAGATTCTTTCTTCATTGTTTGAGGACTTTTATTTGTTCGTTTTCCCATTTCTTGGTTAGGATTTGGGGCTGTAGACTCACAGTCACATTTCTATACCTGTTGGACTTTATACGTTTTACTTTCACAATGTTTATTATAACAAAAAGTAAAAAAAAAATGCGTTTTTTTCAAAATTGACGCTCTTTTTTTGTTTATAGCACAAAAAATAAAAACCGCAGAGGTGATCAAATATCCCCAAAAGAAAGCTCTATTTGTGGGGGAAAAAGGACGCCAGTTTTGTTTGGGAGCAACGCCGTATGACCGCGCAATTGTCAGTTAAAGCAACGCAGTGCCGAATCGCAAAAAGTGCTCTGGTCTTTGGTCAGCCAAATGGTCCAGGGCTGAAGCGGTTAAGGTGAAAAACCTTGAGGCTTTACTATCCCTTGAAGTCAAATTCAGATGTTGACACTAGCTGCATTTAAGAATACATTTAATGTTTTAATGAGTACATAACTGCATTAATCTATTTTTTTATGTCTGCCTGAAATTCGGCTTTAATTCTTTATATGGTTTTCAGTTTTGACATTTGGCAGCCTGTACACCAGCTGTTTTCTGCCAGAAGCTTTGATTTAAACTTTTATGTTAATAATTAGAGATAGGGGATTCCATGATAGCACATATGTTTTCGTTTTCACTTACAGGGCTGTACCTTGTGTAGCATTGAGCTGCACTATATTCTTCGCCCATTTTACCTACAAACAGTTCTTGGTGGGATCCTTTTTAAAGTCCAGGCTTGTTGGCAAGTACAATATGTGATTAGCAGTGTGATTTAACAAAAAACATATTTCTTATTTTATTTTCGATATAGTAAGTAAGTAGCTCAGGGACAGGACTCAGGAGGGCAAGAAATTAGAATGGGTGCACACATGAAATTGACTCTCACAGTGATACTGACAGCAGTGTGCAACACTACAGATTACCAACACGACACGTCCCCTCCTGAGTCACAGTGATAGTCTCCCTCCAAGCCAGGTGGTCTCTCCAGTAGAAACAGCACTGATGGTCCCGCTCCTGGCCTGCCTTGCTCCCGTCCCACAGACCCACACAAAAGACTCTGGCCGGTCTGCTTGGCTCCCTTGCACCATGACATCCCAGGACATGCTCAGGCACCGCCTCCACCAGAGCCCCCTGAACACACTGTAACAGGTACTCGTATGGTCTTGGCTGGCTCCTGGCCGAGCGTCACAGCCATATTTTTTACTGGCAAGTGGCAACCTTTTCTTTTTATTGGCATTTACTGGCAGGAGAAAATTGCCTGTTTTCTACTGGCTGCCAGTAAAAATACTGATGGTTGGCAACACTGATACAAAGTGGCACATAATTGTGAAGTGGAAGGAAAATGATAAATGGTTTTCAACATTTTTTACAAATAAATATGTGAAAAGTGTGGTGTGTATTTGTATTCAGCCCCCCTGAGTCAATACTTTGTAGAACCACCTTTCTCTGCAATTACAGCTGCAAGTCTTTTTGGGGATGTCTCTACCAGCTTTGCACATCTAGAGTAAGATTTTTGCCCATTCTTCTTTGCAAAATATCTCAAGCTCTGTCAGATTGGATGGAGAGCGTCTGTGAACAGCAATTTTCAAGTCTTGCTACAGATTCTCAACTGGATTTAGGTCTGGACTTTGACTGGGCCATTCTAACACATGAATATGCTTTGATCTAAACCATTCTATTGTAGCTCTGGCTGTATATTTAGGGTCCTGCTGCAAGGTGAACCTCCACCCCAGTCTCCAGTCTTTTGTAGACTCTAATTGCCCTGTACACACGGTCGGATTTTCAGATGGGAAATGTTCGATGGGAGCTTGTTGTTGGAAATTCTGACCGTGTGTAGGCTCCATCGGACATTTTCCATCGGAATTTCAGACAAATAAAATTTGAGATCTGGATCTCAAATTTTCTGACAACAAAATCCATTGTCGTAAATTCTGATCGTGTGTACACAATTCCAACGCACAAAGTTCCATGCATGCTCGGAATCAAGCAGAAGAGCCTCACTGGCTATTGAACTTCATTTTTCTCAGCTTGTCGTACGTGTTGTACGTGTTGTACGTCACTGCGTTCTTGACGTTCGGAATTTCCGACAAGATTTGTGTGACCGTGTGTATGCAAGACAAATTTGAGCCAACATCCGTCGGAAAAAAACATGGATTTTGTTGTCAGAATGTGCGATCGTGTGTACGCGGCATAACAGGTTTTCTTCTAAGATTGCCCTGTGTTTGGCTCCATCCATCTTCCCATCAACTCTGACCAGCTTCCCTGTCCCTGCTGAAGAAAAGCATCCCCACAACATGATGCTGCCCCCACCATGTTTCACAGTAGGGGTGGTGTGTTCAGGGTGATGTGCAGTGTTAGTTTACCACCACACATAGCGTTTTGCTTTTAGGCCAAAAAGTTCAGTTTAGGTCTCATTTGACCAGAGCACCTTCTTCCACATGTTTGCTGTGTCCCCACATTGCTTCTTGCAAACTGCAAATAGGGCTTCTTATGGCTTTCTTTCAACAATGGCTTTCTTCTTGCCACTCCTCTATAAAGGCCAGATTTGTGGAGTCCACAACTAATAGTTGTCCTGTGGACAGATTTTCCCACCTGAGCTGTGGATCTCTGCAGCTCCTCCAGAATTACCATGGGCCTCTTGGCTGCTTCTCTGATTAATGCTCTCCTTGCCCAGCCTGTCAGTTTAGGTGAATGGCCACGTCACAATTATATATCTCCTATTTTGTAGATGCTATAAATTTTGCGCAAACCAATCAATATACGCTTATTGCGAATTTTTTTTTACCAAAAATATGTAGAAGAATACATATCGGCCTAAACTAAGAAAAAAAATTGTTTTTTTATATATTTTTGGGGATATTTATTATAGCAAAAAGTAAAAAATAATGCGTTTTTTTCAAAATTGTTTACAGCGCAAAAAAACAAAAAACGCAGAGGTGATCAAATACCACCAAAAGAAAGCTCTATTTGTGTGAAAAAAAGGATGTCAATTTTGTTTGGGTGTAACGTTGCACGACCGCACAATTGTCAGTTAAAGCGACGCAGTGCTGAATTGCAAAAAGTGCTCTGGTCATGAAGGGGGTAAAATCCTGAAGTGGTTAAAGTGTTACTAAACCCAGGACTCTGCATTCACTATATCCGGTCTCCCACAGTACACAGAACATGGAAATGCAATTATTTTTAGTAAATATAGACTGCTAAATACCTTTTTCCCATCAGCAGTATATAGCAGTCTTATGACTTCTTAAGTTCGTAGGAGGAGTTTTCATTCTCCTCTGATTGTCCTATGAGGCTGCAGGACTCGTGACCCTCTGTCTGGACAGTGCTGATTGGATCCGTGCTGATCACATGCATCCTCCCAAGAAAAAAAAAATTTCTTTAGCAATACACACCAAACTGAGCATGTGCAGCTTGTCCCCAAGACTCTGCACCATCAGGAGAGGAATTGGGGACTGTAGGAGAAGGGGAGGATCAGGTTCAAACGGCCTTTTTTAAGGGGATTAACCCCATAGGTTCCACACTGAGCATAACAAGCATGCTTTACTGCATATACAGACTGATTTTACTGTTGTGGGTTTAGTAAAAAATAGGGCTGTTACTGATTAAAATTCTCGTGTTCGATTAATCGATTTTTTTTTAATCAACTAATTTCGATTAATTATAACGCACATACAGATCCAACTACTTTTAGCTGATTTAGCACCGTTGTTATGGCAATGGCTGAAGTCGGACATAGTGGGGCATGGCTAGGACGTCACAAGTCATAAACTCAGCCTCACCGTGCCCATAATCTCAGCCTCACCGTGCCCATAATCGCAGCCTCATCGTTCCCATAATCACAGTCTTACCGTGCCCATAATCGCAGCCTCACCGTGCCCATAATCGCAGCCTCACCATGCCCATAATGCAGTCTCACCATGCCCATAATCTCAGCCTCACCATGCCCATAATCGCAGCCTCACCGTGCCCATAATCTCAGACTTACCGTGCCCATAATCGCAGCCTCACCGTGCCCATAATTGAAGCTTCACCATGCCCATAATCTCAGCCTCACCGTGCCCATAATCGCAGCCTCACCGTGCCCATAATCGCAGCCTCACTGTGCCCATAATCGCAGCCTCACCGTGCCCATAATGCAGTCTCACCGTGCCCATAATTGCAGCCTCGCCTTGCCTATAATCACAGTCTCACCGTGCCCATAATGCAGTCTCACCGTGCCCATAATCGCAGCCTCACTGTAGTCAGTGCCTGTGCCTGGATTACACAGTCTGCGGGCATCTCCCGATGTGTGTCTTGGAGCTGAGTGTGAAAACTTTGGCTACGCTGTGAGAAAAGTCCCGCCCTCCTCCTACAGAACACCGCGTCTATCACACGAACTGATCTAGGAGGAGGGCGGGACTTTTCTCACAGCGCGGCCAAAGTTTTCACACTCAGCTCAGAGACATACGGCGGGAGATGCCCGCAGACTGTGTATGACATATAGTGGAGGAGGAGGGAGCGGAGCGCTGCGCTGCAGCCACAGCTTGGCCCAAAGGGGCCCGAGGGCAGGCAGCCTACCGATCAAAAATATTTTGATCGATCAAAAAAAAATTAACGATTAATCGAGGAATTAATAGTTAATTTCCGCAGAAACAAACCTACAGAAATCTTGTTTGTAACCCGGGGACTGCCTGTACTACAAACCATAACAATACTTTTTCTCTTATTTGCTCCCTCACGCTCTATTAAATATATTGCACTGAAAGCATTTTGCTAATACATTTTACTGAGCTCTGCTCATCCAAGGATCCAGTACAGCGAGTGAGCGTCGTCACCCTAGAACAGGAAGTGCGTTAATGGCAGGATCACATGATGAAAAAGAAAAAGGGGACACAAACACTGAAAGAAAACGAATGCAGCCACCACATCTAAGAACTGGTAAGGTGCAACATGTTCCATTTTTGGCTTTGGGTTTACATTCACTTGAAGCGGTGTTACATTTTAAAGCCATAAAGTAGCCTCATTTCACCGAACTTGTTTTATAACAGGCAGCGCGGTTCCTTACATAACACAGCAAACTCTCCCATTTAGAAGACTAAGAACTAAAACCACATAATGGCTCTACTTTATTGACCTCATTATGTCAGTTTTAATGCTGACATAGTGCAAACCTTCCATTTTTTATGTATATATTCAATTATGAGTACATAGAGCACAGATATAAAGCATTTGTGTAAATGCATTAAAGTTTGTCTTGGAAGTGCTTACAGCAAAAATTCTTTCTGCTGATTAGGTAAAAATATACATAAACACATCAAGCTTTAAATGATAGAGAAGTAAGCAGAGTTACACATGCTGCTCTGTCATTCTGACATTCAATTAAATAAATAGCCCTGCCGGATTCTGACTGTATTTGTACATTCCATGGATGATCATTTAATGAACCCGGAGAAACATCACAGCTAAATATAGCCACAGACAGTCGCGCTAGATCAATCTTTCTTCACATATAGTACACATCCAATGCTAATAATTACTGGGACGTGGTGCAAAATATGAAGGGGCTCTCACCTTCATAACATATATAACCCCTGGCAAAAAGTATGGAATCACCACTCTTGAAAATTGTTTAACCACTTAAGGACCGGAAGGATTTGCCCCTTTAATGACCAGGCCATTTTTTGCGATACGGCACTGCGTCGCTTTATGCAGGAAAAGAGAAGAACAAAAGTCCGGATGGCTGCACTCTAGTGAAAAATGTTTTCTTTATTGATGTAAATCCATACAGCAAGGATAAAAACTACTAACGCATTTCACACCATCAAGGCAGGTGCTTATTCATAGCGATGGTATGAAATGCGTTAGCGGTTCGTGGTTTTTATCCTTGCTGTATGGATTTATATCAATCATTTTTCATTGGAGTGCGGCCATCCGGACTTTTGTTCTGTTCTTTTCCTGCATATGGTTGCATATGGCCGCACCCACACCTGAAGGGGGAGGAGATCGTTTGGAATCAGACACCTGGGGGCGGGTCTTTCTTCTTTACTGCGTTGCTTTAAATGACAATTGCATGGCCGTGCGGCTTTGTACCCAAACAAAATTGGTGTCCTTTTTTTCCCCACAAATAGAGCTTTCTTTTGGTGGTATCTCATCACCTCTGTTTTTTTTTTTTTGTGCTATAAACAAAAAAAGAGCCACAATTTTATAAAAAAATATATTTTTTACTTTTTGCTATAATACATATCCAAAAAATAAAATAGAAGCTAAAAAAAATTTCTTCCTCAGTTTAGGCCAATCTGTATTCTACCTATTTTTGGTAAAAAAATTGCAATAAGCATAATCGCAATAATTGATTGGTTTGCGCAAAAGTTATAGCGTCTACAAAATAGGGGATAGATTTATGGCATTTGTATTATTTATTAATTTTTTACTAGTAATGGCAGCGATCAGCGATTTTTACCACAAATAGAGCTTTCTTTTGGCGATATTTAATCACCTCTGGGTTTTTTATTTTTTGCGCTATAAACAAAAAAAAAGCAACAATTTAAAAAAAAAAAAAAAAACAATATTTTTTACTTTTTGCTATAATAAATATCCCCCCAAAACAATTGTAAAAAAATAAATTTCTTCATCAGTTTAAGCCAATATGTATTCTTCTATATGTTTTTGGTAAAAAAAAATCGCAATAAGCCTATATTGATTGGTTTGTGCAAAAGTTGTAGCATTTACAAAATAGGATATAGATTTATGGCAATATCTTCTATTTTTTTGCTATAATAAATATCCCAAATTTCTTTTAAAAAAAAATATTTTTTTCCTCAGTTTAGGCCGATATGTATTCTTCTACATATTTTTGGTAAAAAAAAAAAAAAATCGCAATAAGCGTATATTGATTGGTTTGCGCAAAAGTTATAGCATTTACAAAATAGGGGATAGATTTATGGCATTTTAATATTTTTTTTTTTTTTCGTAGGTATTGGTGGCGATCTGCGATTTTTAGCAGGACTGCGACATTGCGGCGGAAAATCGGACACTTTTGACACTTTTTTGGGATCAGATGACATTTATACAGTGGTCAGAGCTAAAAAAATATCCACTGATTACTGTATAAATGTCACTGGCAGGGAAGGGGTTAACACTAGGGGGCGATCAAGGGTTTAAGCGTTCCCTAGGGAGGTGTTTCTAACTGTGGGAGCTGCAATTTCTGGTAGGGGGAGTGTGTGAGGCACAAGTGAAGGAGGAGTTTGATTAAACAGAGAAGTAAGGGACATTTTTTAACTGACTTTGTGAGGCTTGTGAATTCTGATGCCGCGTACACACGAGCTGACTTTTCGACTGGACTGGTCCGACGGACCGAATCCAGCGGACAATCCGACCGTGTGTGGGCTTCATCGGACTGTTTCTGACGAAAATCTGACGGACTTTAGATTTGGAACATGTTTCAAATCTTTACGTTGGAACTCCGCTGGACCCAGTTCCTATCGAAAAGTCAGCTCGTCTGTATGCTAGTCCGATGCAGGGGCGTTGCTAAGTCTACAGAAGATCTGGGGCTAGAGCCCATAGTAGCGTAGTAAAGAAAGTCATATGCTTGGGCGGGCATACACATGTATATACAGTAATATACGTGTGTATATATATATTCCCCAGAGAGCCCCCCACTTACATCAGGGTCCCCAGAGAGCCCCCCTTACATCAGAGTCCCCAGAGAACCTCCCGCTTGCATCAGGGTCCCCAGAGAGCCCCCACTTACATCAGGGTTCCCAGAGAGCCTCCCCCTTAAATCAGTGTCCCCAGAGAGCCTCCCCCTTAAAATCAGGGTCCCCAGAGGGCCTCCCCCTTAAAATCAGGGTCCCCAGAGAGCCCCCCACTTACATTAGGGTCCCCAGAGAACCTCCCCTTGGGGACTCCTGCAGAGACTCGGGGCTATGGGCCCCAGATTCGGGGCTATAGCCCCAAAAGTCACCTCCTAACGACGCCACTGGTCCGACGGATGAAAACCGACGCTAGGGCAACTATTTGGCTACTGGATATCAACTTCCTTGTTTTAGTCCGGTGTATGTCATCACATACGAATCCGTCGGACTTTGGTGTGATTGTGTGTAGGCAAATCCGTTCGTTTGAAAGTCCGTCGGAAGTCTGTCAAAAGTCAGTCGGAAAGACTGTCGGACCTTTATTGCTGAAAAGTCTGCCCGTGTGTACAGGGCATTTCCCAAGAGCCTTTAGACATACTTCAAGGAATTTTTTTTTTTGTTCACAGGCGTAGCAGTGACTACCGCTCTCGGAAAAGTGATCCGTAGTGGATTGCTTTTCAAAAGGCAGTAGGTGCAGTGGCTGCCAGGTGTTCAGGAGGCGATCTTGCTGCCTACTAAATGTCTTTTTTTTTTTTTTTTTTTTATCACAAAACGGATTTTGTATAAAATACCCCACCAAACCATGAACCATGAACACTTGGTTGTGGCACATGGGCCCATTTGAGAGGTGTTGCCACCAGCCAATCTCTGCAAGCCGTGATAAAATTGCCACAGTTGCAATGTGCACAGCCCCATCCAGCTGCAATGATAAGATTTAGTTGGGTGGTGGGATGGTGGCGGTAAAACTGCCACTCAACTGCCTGCTTTTACTGCCCTCTGGCCATCCATGTGAAAAGAGCCTAAGGGTGCATTGGTATTTAAATGGCTTATAAGGGTTATGGAAGATTTTGGTACTTTCTAGATTTTTATGTTTAAAAAAAATGTGCAATTTTTATATTTATTTTTTACTATATTTTTTAATGGTTTTTTTTTGTTTGTTTTTAATCATTTATTTTTTAAATATATTTTATACAAATATATACATATATATATATACATATATATATATATATATATATATATATATATATATATATATATATATATATATATATATATATATATATATATATATATATATATGTATGTATAAATATATTAACCAAGCAAAATCAAATATAAAAAAAAATTATATATATATATTTTATATTTGATTTTGCTTAATTAATTCATACCTTGAGTAAGTACTGTTTTTCTGCCTGTGTTTCAATACACTTATTTTAAACAAAAACACAGGTGTAATAATGTGCAAATAAACAAACAAACAAAAAAAGAAACAGTAGCTTCACTGTCGTCTCTAATGAAACAAAATACTATGTCATCTTTGCTTGGGTCACATAAGTGAGCTCAGAGAGCATTTTTTTTATTTTTTATTCATGGTACCTGAAATCTTTTTTCTTTTTGTTTTTTTTTATCTCCGAACTAGAACATGGTTTGGAAATTCTGACATACACCCCACGGATTCCCATGAAGTGTAGATTTTATTGATAGGTCTGCTTTCGTGGAAACAAACAGGTAGGAACTTGGACGCCTGGTGGGTGGCGGGGAAATAAAATGATCGGATACCATCACTGAACATATCTATTCCACTGAGGAGGTAGCTAGAGCATAATCCTTCTAAAATCAAAGAAAATCCCACCTTTTCCCCTCCGAGGAAGACGGAATTGTCAACAGAAGAAAGTTCTGAATTTTTGCACATTTAAAGTTAAGGCAAAGCCATGGAATATTTATGAACTCATACGCCGCCGATACACGCTACGGAAAACTCCATTTTTTTTTTCTCCCTTTCGGTCTTTTACCTCCTGCAATGACAATGACGAGGTGAAGGAAAGCCTGGAAGGAAAGACTGACATTTTGTTCATTATTAGCAGTGAGTGGCAGCGGCTCTGGAACGTGGTTGGAATACAGAACTTTCCGGGGAATACACATCTAAAGAGAAAGTTAACAAGAGGAAGGCTGCAGATCTTTCAATGATAACTTATGCTGTAAGGGAACATTCTAAGCCAGATGTGTCGCCTATACATCTGCCAAATGGGGGGCTTTACGAAGCCGAATACAAATAACCAAACCACAAGACCATTTTAATGCATTAGTAATCATATATTTTTTTATCTAAATTGGCCCTAGTATATGAATGTGAGTTAGGGACCTTAGATTGTAAGCTCCTTGAGAGTAGGGACTGATGTGAATGTACAATGTATATGTAAAGCGCTACGTAAATTGACAGCGCTATATAAATAATAATAATAATAATATTATATATATATATATGATATATCATATACACATATATATATATATATATATATATATATATATATATATATATATACTGTATGTATACTGTATGTATACTATACATATACTTTATGTATAATATACACATACAGTGCCTTGAGAAAGTATTCATACCCCTTGACATGTTACAACCGAAAACGTTAATGTATTTTATTGGGATTTTATGTGATAGACCAGCACAAAGTGGCACATAATTGTGAAGTGGAAGTAAAACGATAAATGGTTTTCAAAATTTTTCACAAATAAATATCAAAAAAGTGTGGGGTGCCTGCTCATAAGTTTTGTCGTTTTGAGTTTAGTTTCACTCAGCTCATGGTTGTGACTTTGTAATCCTATTCAAAATGTCCATTCAGCCAAAAAAAAAAAATCTGGCATTTAGAAGGCAACAGTAGAGCCTTATAGTCTCCTGAATGCCTGCAAACTACTGCTCTACAACCCTCTGAAAAGAAATCAACCATGGAGGGGCGGTAGAGGCTGCTGCACATGTAGCCATAGACTGTATATTGAAAATGTGTCATTCTTCTGGGTTGCCTGTAGCTCTTACTGGATGCTGCTACCCTCCACATCACTACAGGAAGAAAGAGTAAGAGCTGCACAAACCTAGAAGATCGACATTCCCAGAAGTGTTGGCCCCACCCGACTTCAGAGGACAAAAGTCGCGACACTGGCACCTGCACCCCCCCCCTGCACAGGGCTCGCAGCTGGCACTTGCACCCCATCCCCCCCCCTGGGGCTCGCAGCTCTAGACACCCCCACGGGAGTTCCAGCACTTACCGCGCTGAAGAGCATCCTCTGTGTCTCCATTCTCCTCCACACTTGGGCAGCAGCAGTGGCGGAGGTGTCCGCTCCTCTCACGCTTCCTCCGCTTGCCAAAGCTCCTCTAGGCTTCCAATAGGTTTGCCTGGCGCTTTGGCCAATCGGGAAACAGGTCTCACCGACCTGCTTCCTGATTGGTGGGGAGGTACTGCAGTGTGAAGATAGCGAAAATTAATTCGCTATGGTCACACAATTGGGTGGGATCAGGGCGCACTCTCTGTGCCCCAAGCCCACCCTTTTTTGAAGCCGATTAGAGACTCTGGCTCTAATCGCGTACTTAAATAAAAAACACCCCCTCCCACCGCCGCCATAGGAATCCATGTGTCCGGCGTCCTGAAAGGGGCCGGGCGCATGGATTGGGAGGCGGCGGCAGGGAAAGGCGGGCGGCACCCGTGTGCCCTCAATGCACGGGCCACCACTGCTACAACACATGAAATCACTTCCAATTTGTTATTCTGTCATATGAGAATTTTTGGAACTTTAGTAAACCCTTCAGGTTCAAGATACGACTAGCATGCAAAAAAAAAAAAAAAAAAAAAACGGGCCATTCGTTTTCCGCCACACATAGCTTTTTGCTTTTAGGCAAAACGTTTAATTTTGGTCTCATCTGACCAGAGCACCTTCTTCCACATGTTTGCTGTGTCCCCCACGTGTTTCTCACAAACTGCAAACAGGAGTTCTTATGGCTTTCTTTCAACAATGGCTTTCTTTTTGCCACTCTTCCATAAAGGCCAGATTTATGGAATGCACGACTAATGCCCCGTACACACGGTCGGATTTTCCAACGGAAAATGTGTGATAGGACCTTGTTGTCAGAAATTCTGACCGTGTGTAGGCTCCATCAAACATTTTCCATCGGATTTTCCGACACACAAAGTTTGAGAGCAGGATATATAATTTTCCGACAACAAAATCCGTTGTCGGAATTTCCGATCGTGTGTACACAAATCCGACGCACAAAGTGCCACGCATGCTCAGAATAAATAAAGAGATAAAAGCTATTGGCTACTGCCCCGTTTATAGTCCCGACGTACGTGTTTTACGTCACTGTGTTCAGAACGATCGGATTTTCTGACAACTTTGTGTGACCGTGTGTATGCAAGACAAGTTTGAGCTAACATCCGTCGGAAAAAAATCCTAGGATTTTGTTGTCGGAATGTCCGATTAATGTCTGACCGTGTGTACGGGGCATAATAGTTGTCCTGTGGACAGATTCTCCCACCTGAGCTGTGGATCTCTGCAGCTCCTCCAGAGTTACCATGGGCCTCATGGCTGCTTCTCTGATTAATGCTCTTATTGCCTGGCCTGTCAGTTTAGGTGGACGGCCATGTCTTGGTAGGTTTCAGTTGTGCCATACCCTTTCCATTTTCGTATGATGGATTGAACAGTGCTCTGTGAGATGTTCAAAGATTTTTTGTAACCTAACCCTGCTTTAAACTTCTCCACAACTTTATGCCTGACCTGTCTGGTGTGTTCCTTGGCCTTTATGATGCTGTTTGTTCACTAAGGTTATCTAACAAACCTCTGAGGGCTTCACAGAACAGCTGTATTTATACTGAGATTAAATTACACACAGGTGTACTCTATTTACTAATTAAGTGACTTCTGGAGGCAATTGGTTACACTAGATTTTATCTAGGAGTATCAGAGTAAAGGGGGCTGAATACAAATGCACGCCACACTTTTCAAATATTTATTTGTAAAAAATTTGAAAAAGATTTATCATTTTCCTTCCACTTCACAATTATGGGCCACTTTGTGTTGGTCTATCAAATAAAATTCCAATAAATGTAAATTCACATTTATGGTTGTAACGTGACAAAATGTGGAGAATGTCAAGGGGTATGAATATTATTTAAGGCAATATATATATATATTTATTTATTTATTTATTGCATGACATAAGTATTTGATCACCTACCAACCAGTAAGAATTCCGGCCCTCACAGACCTGTTATTTTTTCTTTAAGAAGCCCTCCTGTTCTCCACTCATTACCTGTATTAACAGCACCTGTTTGAACTCGTTACCTGTATAAAAGACACCTGTCCACACACTCAATCAAACAGACTACAACCTCTCCACAATGGCCAAGACCAGAGAGCTGTGTAAGGACATCACGGATAAAACTGTTGACCTGCACAAGGCTGGGATGGGCTACAGGACAATGGGCAAGCAGCTTGGTAAGAAGGCAACAACTGTTGGCGCAATTATTAGGAAATGGAAGAAGTTCAAGATGACGGTCAATCTCCCTCTCGTTCTGGTGCTCCATGTAAGATCTCACCTCGTGGGACATCAATGATCATGAGGAAGGTGAGGGATCAGCCCAGAGCTACACAGCAGGACCTGATCAATGACCTGAAGAGAGCTGGGACCACAGTCTCAAAGAAAACCATGAGTAACACACCACGCCGACATGGATTAAAATCCTGCAGCGCATGAAAGATCCCCCTGCTCAAGTCAGTGCATGTCCAGGCCCATCTGAAGTTTGCCAATGACCATCTGGATGATCCAGAGGAGGAATGGGAGAAGGTCATGTGGTCTGATGAGACAAAAATAGAGCTTTTTGGTCTAAACTCCACTTGCTGTGTTTGGAGGAAGAAGAAGGATGAGTACAACCCCAAGAACACCACCCAACCGTGAAGCGTAGAGGTGGAAACATCATTCTTTGGGGCTGCTTTTCTGCAAAGGGGACAGGACGACTGCACCATATTAAGGGGAGGATGGATGGGACCATGTATCGCGAGATCTTGGCCAACAACTTCCTTCCCTCAGTAAGAGCATTGAAGATGGGTCGTGGCTGGGTCTTCCAGCATGACAACGACCTGAAACACACAGCCAGGGCAACTAAGGAGTGGCTCCATAAGAAGCATCTAGCCATCTAGCCAGTCTCCAGACCTGAACCCAATAGAAAATCTTTGGAGGGAGCTGAAAGTCCGTATTGCCCAACAACAGCCCCGAAACCTGAAGGATCTGGAGAAGGTCTGTATGGAGGAGTGGGCCAAAATCCCTGATGCAGTGTGTGCAAACCTGGTCAAGAACTACAGGAAAAGTATTATCTCTGTAATTGCAAATAAATGTTTCTGTATCTTTTCTGATGTATCAAATACTTACTGTATGTCATGCAATAAAATGCAAATTAATTACTTAAAAATCATACAATGTGGTTTTCTGGATTTTTGTTTTAGATTCTGTCTCTCACAGTTGAAGAGTACCTATGATAAAAGTTACAGACCTCTACATGCTTTGTAAGTAGGAAAACCTGCAAAATCGTCAGCGTATCAAATACTTGTTCTCCCCACTGTATATATATATATATATATATATATATATATATATGTATACACACAGTGGGGGCGGAAAGTATTCAGGCCCCCTTAAATTTTTCACGCTTTGTTATATTGCAGCCATTTTCTAAAATCTTTTAAGTTCATTTTTTTCCTCATTAATGTACACACAGCACCCCATATTGACAGAAAAACACAGAATTGTTGACATTTTTGCAGATTTATTAAAAAAGAAAAACTGAAATATCACATGGTCCTAAGTATTCAGACCCTTTGCTCAGTATTTAGTAGAAGCACCCCTTTGATCTAATACAGCCATGAGTCTTTTTTGGGAAAGATGCAACAAGTTTTTCACACCTGGATTTGGGGATCCTCTGCCACTCCTCCTTGCAGATCCTCTCCAGTTCTGTCAGGTTGGATGGTAAACGTTGGTGGACAGCCATTTTTAGGTCTCTCCAGAGATGCTCAATTGGGTTTAAGTCAGGGCTCTGGCTGGGCCATTCAAGAACAGTCACGGAGTTGTTGTGAAGCCACTCCTTCGTTATTTTAGCTGTGTGCTTAGGGTCATTGTCTTGTTGGAAGGTAAACCTCCGGCCCAATCTGAGGTCCTGAGCACTCTGGAGCAGGTTTTCATCCAGGATATCCCTGTACTTGTCTTTCCCTCGATTGCAACCAGTCGTCCTGTCCCTGCAGCTGAAAAACACCCCCACAGCATGATGCTGCCACCACCTTCACTGTTGGGACTGTATTGGACAGGTGATGAGCAGTGCCTGGTTTTCTCCACACATACCGCTTAGAATTAGGGCGCCAAAAAGTTCTATCTTGGTCTCATCAGGCCAAAGAATCTTATTTCTCACCATCTTGGAGTCCTTCAGGTGTTTTTTTTGCAAACTCCATGTGGGCTTTCATGTGTCTTGCACTGAGGAGAGGCTTCCGTCGGGCCACTCTGCCATTAAGCCCTGACTGGTGGAGGGCTGCAGTGATGGTTGACTTTCTACAACTTTCTCCCATCTCCTGACTGCATCTCTGGAGCTCAGCCACAGTGATGTTTGGGTTCTTTTTTACCTCTCTCACCAAGGCTCTTCTCCCCCGATAGCTCAGTTTGGCCGGACGGCCAGCTCTAGGAAGGGTTCTGGTCATCCTAAATGTCTTCCATTTAACTATTAGGGAGGCCACTGTGCTCTTAGGAACCTTAAGTGCAGTAGAATTTTTTTTTGTAACCTTGGCCAGATCTGTGCCTTGCCACAATTCTGTCTCTGAGCTCTTCAGGCAGTTCCTTTGACCTCATGATTCTCATTTGCTCTGACATGCACTGTGAGCTGTAAGGTCTTATATAGACAGGTGTGTGTATTTCCTAATCAAGTCCAATCAGTATAATCAAACACAGCTGGACTCAAATTAAGGTGTAGAACCATCTCAAGGATGATCAGAAGAAATGGACAGCACCTGAGTTAAATATATGAGTGTCACAGCAAAGAGTCTGAATACTTAGGACCATGTGATATTTCTGTTTTTCTTTTTTAATAAATCTGCAAAAATGTCAACAATTCTGTGTTTTTCTGTCAATATGGGGTGCTGTGTATACATTAATGAGGAAAAAAATGAACTTTTTAGCAAAAAAAGATTTTAGCAAATGGCTGCAATATAACAAAGAGTGAAACATTTAAGGGGGTCTGAATACTTTCCGTCCCCACTGTATAATGTATTTATCGGCGTATAACACGCACTTTTTTCCCCTTAAAATTAGGGGAAAATCGCGGGTGCATGTTATACGCCGATCCCCTGCGATCCTGAGCTTCAAAATCGACGACCGCGATTTGAAAATGGCACCACCGGCGCTGAAATACACAGAGCCGGTCCTCGGCTCTTCTCGGCCACTTTCAGCTTCACTCTAGCGCCGCCCGAACCTAGCCGAGTGTGCTCGGCTAGGTTCGGATAGCTCCGCTCACAGTCATGCCCATCCCGGGCGGAACTACGAGTGGAGCCGAAAGTGAACGAGAGCCGCCGAGAAGAGCCGAGGACCAGCTCTGTATATTTCGGCGCCAGCGGAGCCATTTTCAAATCGCGGTCGGTGATTTTGAGGCTCAGGATCTCAGGGGATCGCAGGATCGCAGGGGAACGGCGCCATTTTCAAACTGCAGTGACAATGAAAAGTGACTGCAGTTTAACTGCAGCCTGAGCAAGGCTGCAAATGGACACAGAAAGCTGCAGATCAGCACTGACAAAGCTGCAAGGCTGCAAATGACACTGATAAGGCTGCTGACTGCAAGGCTGCAAATGACTGCAAGGCTGCAAATAACACTGGACAAGCATGCAGATGGAGGCTGTGCAAGGCTGCATTGATGGGCATTTTAATGTAAGTTTTTTTCCTTTAAACATTTTTTTCCTTATAATTCCCTCCTAAACTTGGGGTGCGTGTTATACGCCGATAAATACGGTATATATATATATACACACACTATATTACCAAAAGTGGGACGCCTGCCTTTACACGCACATGAACTTTAACCACTTCAGCCCTGGAATGATTTACCGACTTCCTGACCAGGCCATTTTTTGCGATACAGCATTGCATCATTTTAAATGACAATTGCGCAGTTATGCGGCGCTGTACCCAAACAAAATTGATGTCCTTTTTTTCCCACAAATAGAGCTTTCTTTTGGT
Source organism: Aquarana catesbeiana (assembly GCF_042186555.1). Lineage (NCBI taxonomy): Eukaryota > Metazoa > Chordata > Amphibia > Anura > Ranidae > Aquarana > Aquarana catesbeiana. The sequence goes on from NC_133331.1 coordinate 35,000,692, forward strand.
GGTTTTTGATCACCTCTGTGGTTTTTATTTTTTTCGCTATAAACAAAAAAAGAGCGACAATTTTGAAAAAAAAAAAAAAAATCATTTTTACATTTTGCTATAAAACATTTCCAAAGAAAAAATGTAAAAAAATAAATGCATTCATCAGTTTAGGCCAATATGAATTCTGCTACATATTTTTGGTAAACAAAATCACAATAAGTGTATATTGATTGGTTTGTGCAAAATTTATAGCGTCTACAAAATAGGGAAAGATTTATGGCATTTTTTTTTTTTTTTACTAGGATCAGTGATTTTTAGAGGGACGGCGACCTTGCAGCAGACAGATTGGATACCTAACTGACATTTTTGACACTTTTTTGGGAACCAGTGACATTATTACAGTAATCAGTAATAAAAATATGCACCGACATTGTACTAATGACACTGGCAGGGAAGGGGTTAACATCAGGGGCGATCAAGGGGTTAAATGTGTTCCCTCAGTGTGTGTTCTAACTGTATGGGGGATGGGCTGCCTGGGGAAACACACAGATTTGTCTTCCTGCATAACAGAAAGGCAGAATCTGTGTGATCTTCCCTTTCAGAATGGAGATTTGCCTTGTTTACACAGGTTCTGTCACTGTGGGGAACGATCGCGGGGTTGCCGATGGACATCGAGTCCAGTGGACTCGGTGATTGGGCTCCCCCGCTGGCCAATGGGCGCACGCGTGCCCACAGATCGCCGTGTACGAGCCAACGTACACCTACGGCGATTTGTGTGATCGAGCCACATTGCCGCAGTATAACTGCAGCGGCTGGTCCTTAAGTGGTTAATGGCATCCCAGTCTTAGTCCGTAGGGTTCAATATTGAGTTGGCCCACCCTTTGCAGCTATAACAGCTTCAGCTCTTCTGGGAAGGCTGTCCACAAGGTTTAGGAGTGTGTCTATGGGAATGTTTGACCATTCTTCCAGAAGCGCATTTGTGAGGTCAGGCACTGATGTTGGATGAGAAGGCCTGGCTCGCAGTTTCCCCTCTAATTCATCCCATAGGTCTTCTATCAAGTTGAGGTCAGGACTCTGTTCAGGCCAGTCAAGTTACTCCACCCCAAACTCACTCATACATGTCTTTATGGACCTTGCTTTGCAATGCTGTACCCAAATGAAATGTGTGTCCTTTTTTTTCCCACAGATAGAGCTTTCTTTTGGTGGTATTTGATCACCTCTGCAGTTTTTATTTTTTGCGCTATAAACAAAAAAAGGCCGACTTTTTACTATAATAAATATCCCCCAATTTAAAAAAAAATAAAAAAAAATCTGGTGGCCAAAAAAGGGAAGGATGTACCCATACGGGATTTCTTCCAGGGGAACCATTCTGCTTCAGTAGATTTGCGTGAGCCAGTTGGGAACCGGTCAGCTGTTCAGTTGTAGTTTAAATCTACTTTCATGATAGCAGTCTTATGTCTTCAGGAATCTTCTGATCAGGGACGGGAAAGGGGTGGGCAGCAGTGTTAATTTCGACGATTAAAGCATTTTCGTTGACTAAATTGATACTATTTTAGTTGACTAAAATACAACTAAAACTAAAACAATTGAGATGACTAAAATACGACTAATGCCCTGTACACAAGAGCGGACTTATCGATCGGACTGGTCCGACGGACCGAATCCGGCGGACAATCCGATCATGTGTGGGCTTCATCGGACCTGCATCGGACTGTTTTTGTCGAAAATCTGACAGACTTTAGATTTGGAAGATGTTTCAAATCTTTACGTCGGAACTTCGCCGGACCCAGTTCCTATCGAAAAGTCCGCTCGTCTGTATGCTAGTCCGACGGACAAAAACCGACGTTAGGGCAGCTATTGGCTACTGGCTATCAACTTTCTTATTTTAGTCCGGTGTACGTCATCACGTACGAATCCGTCAGACTTTGGTGTGATCGTGTGTAGGCAAGTTTGTTAGTTCGAAAGTCTGTCGGAAGTCCGTCAAAAGTCCTTCGGAAAGACTGTCGGATCTTTGTTTCTGAAAAGTCTGCCCGTGTGTACAGGGCATAAAACTAAAAATGGCATTTTAGTCAAAAGAGTATGACTAAAAGTAAATCAAAATTTGACATCAAAATTAACACTGGTCTGTAGTCCATTTTCAAACCTTAATACCGTAAATAATAACATACTCGATTTTTTACTCCAGCAGTATATAATGAGTTTTGAAATTGTAGAGAAATGCTTAAATAACGCATTACAATTTAACTACACCCATTCGATTTTAGTAAAATGTACCGGAGATTTTAGTCGACTAAATACGACTAAAACAATTGCAGAAAACTAAAATGGGACTAACACTAAAACGCCATTTTAGTCAAAAGACTAAAACTAAAACGAAATTAGAAATTTGCTGCCAAAATGAACACTGGTGGGCAGGAGGGGCAGCTTCCCTGGGCACTGTGGTTTCATGTGAGGTGGGGGGCACCACAAGGAGTTTGGGGGGGTTGGGGATTTGTGTTAAGAAGGGGGATTTGGGGGGCGGCAGGGGATAAGAACTGTTCTAGGAGGGCAAATAAGGGGAAATGTGCTAGAAGTGGTGATTTGGGGGGGGGGGGTTGTGTTGGGAGGGGGGATGGGGGAAAGAAAGAGGATTTGTGCTTGGAGGGGGGATTTTGGGGAGTTTACACTATAAAAGTAATATAGTAGAGGGGAGTTTTTTTTTTTTGGAGGGGGAAGGGGATTTGTGCTGGAAGGGAGGATTGGGAGTGGGGAGAGGAGGATTTGTGCTAGGAGGGGAAGTTTTTTGAGCTGGGGAGGGGTAAAGATTTATGCTGGGAGGAGAGATTACACTGGGGGGGGGGGGGCAGATTTGTACTGGGAGGAAGGGGGGATTTATGCTTAGGGGGTGAGCATGCAGATTAGTGCTAGATTTTTTGGGGGGGGGCGGAAGGTGATTTTCACTGACAAATAATGCTCATACATCTTGGGGGAGCGCAATTTAGCATATTTGCCCAGGGCTCTAGGTGACCTGGTCCCGGCACTGATTCTGACTGTGCCCAGGGCTTCAGATATAAGGAAAATACACTTTTTCTCCTTTAGTTCTCAGAATTTGTCCCTCTATACGCAGCATTCTTAGGATTATTTTTCTGTGCATTCGTACCTGTATGTAATATTTATAGCTGCAATTTATTTTATAGAAATACTTCTTTAAAAACTGTAAAATGGAGAAGATAAAGCGTCTTCCATGCACAGTCATTTACATTATTTAGAATGTTGATCTTTGTGACAAATGAACCATAAATTATGGATATAGGAAATATAGGAAAAAATCTGCGCTAAACACCAACAGTATATACATAAAATTGATATATATATATATGTATATACGGTATATATAAAATGGATATTAAACAAAAAGGTGCGGCATCTAAAAAAACCCCAGAATATCCAGCTCATGAAAATGTACAAAAAGAAAAAATGTGCAACCAAAAATAGTGAAAAAAAGAACTGAATTGTATAGTGAGAAAAAACACAAAAATGATTATTGCAGATGACTACTGCAATTAATAAATTGCTGTGATTAAATGTGAACAAAAAATGTTCAAATGATAAATTGAGAAAGAAACAATCCTATGCAGTATATTCCATAGAATACTGAAAACCATAGCACACGGATACAAGCTTCATAGAGCATCAAAAACTATTTTTCTGTTCATCAATAATTAAAGCAAACAATGCCGCTTACTAGATATGGTGGATTTCAAGTTCTAGAGATCATACAAGCACAAAGGTTTTTCGTAGGCACTGACATCCAACAAAAAGTGGTATATAATGTTCAAAACAGCCGCGGCTCAAGCCAGCCAGCTGATGCGTGGTGACGTCAAGACCTGTAGCTCCACCCGACGCGTTTCCCCATACAAGGCATCGACTGGGAAAGGAGGCTCTTCTGCTGAATAATCCTTCCTGTGTGTGCTCGTTTGATCTCTAAAACTTGAGATCCACCATATCTGGTAAGCGGCGTTGTTTGCTTTAATTATTGATGAACAGAAAAATCATTTTTGATGTCCTATGAAGCTTGTATACGTGTGCTATGGTTTTCGGTATTCTACACCATTCAAGTGGACATAGAGTTAGATTATAATTATGCTGAGCGTCCTCGAAGCGTGGCGAGCGTAGCAAGCCAGCAAGGGGTGTGGAGTTTTGTCGTAAAAGTCTTGGAACGCATATGGTGGCGTCGCGCAAGTGCACTCCAGCGGGTAGTGAAATGTGATAGGTCGCCATATGTGATGCTACAGCAGCAACATGGTGCAGCTGCACGAATCGCCATCATGTTACGTTGCTTCTGGATTTGGCCACTAGGAGCGCGCGCGCGCTGCCACCCCTGCTCGCCCACGGAGCCGATGCGAGTGCCTGGCGGTCGCGATCACCGCGGGGCTCCCATGATTGCTCGGGGCACATGGAGAACCGGGATCTGTGTGTGTAAACACACAGGTCCCGGTTCTCTGAGGGGAAAATAGACAGATCGTCTGTTCAAACAGAGTATAAACAGCAATCTGTCATCTCCCCTACACAGTCCCCTCCCCCCTTCAGTTAGAACACACCTAGGGAACACATTAAGCCCTTGATCGCCCCCTAGTGTTAACCCCTTCACTGCCAGTGACATTTTTTACAGTAATCAATGCATTTTTATATCACTGATCGCTGTATAAATGACAAAGGTCCCAAAAATGTGTCAATTGTCCAACGTGTCCGCCATAATGTCGCAGTCCCGATAAAAATCGAAGATCGCCGCCATTGCTAGTAAAAAATATTTAATAATAAAAATGCCATAAAACTATCCCCTATTTTCTAGACGCTATAACTTTTGCGCAAACCAATCACTATAAGCTTATTGTTTTTTTTTTTTTTTTACCAAAAATATCTAGACGAATACATATCGGCCTAAAGTGAGGAAAAAAATAGTTTTTTTTATACATTTTTGGGGGATATTTATTATAGCAAAAAGTAAAAAATATTGCGATTTTTTCAAAATTGTCGCTCTTTTTTTGTTTGTTTATAGAGCAAAAATAAAAACCGCAGAGGTGATCAAATATCACCAAAAGAAAGCTCTATTTGTGGGAAAAAAAAGGACGCCAATTTTGTTTGGGTGCAACGTCGCACAACCGCGCAATTGTCAGTTAAATCGACGCAGTGCCGAATCGCAAAAAGTGCTCTGGTCAGGAAGGGGGTAGAATCTTCCCGGGCTGAAGCGATTAATTGCAGTAGTCATCTGCAATAATAATTTTTGTGTTTTTTTTTCTCACTATAAAATTCAATTCTTTTTTTCACTATTTTTGGTTGCGCATTTTTTTCTTTTTGTACACAATCATAAATTATGAACAGTGCAGTACATAAGTAATTTGCACGGCATCTGCAAGGCATGCTGGTATAATGGGGGTCATTTGTTGGAGATTATAAAAGTGGAAAGGAGATGGAGCACGGTGTTGAGACAAGACAATAAAAAAGTTGGGTAGCTCTTCATCTTGAAAACCCAGAAAGTGTATTTTTCATTAGGAACTTCTCTTATCCTCGATACGCTATGATTAAGAGGGAAGACAAAATGATCAGCAAGTGTTCTAAGAGACCCTGATCTCCGAACATTAAAGAGTGCTTCTTGGACACGCCGCCACCAACCAGTCCTCCGCTTCTGTTAAGTGCTAAAATAAACGCATTCTTTTAGCTAATAAAAACTCCGAGTCTAATTAATGTTCTGTCAGATCGGCCGGAGTTTATTGAAGTGGAAACTCAACGAGGAGCAGATAAAACACTTGCAAAAGAACCGTTAATTGAAAGCTGAATTCTCAATGAATAGGGCAGCTATACATCTCTGCTTATAATCTTTATTCCCATCACCCCACCCAGCTATTCCACCGTTCTTCATCTATCAAAAAATGTGAGCGTTTCTGAAAGCTTCTGACATCAATGACTTAATTAATAAAATAGCGCATGGAACTGTAGTGGGCAATAACCTTGCCTAATGGCAGTGATTGCCATTTGTTTCATTATTTGGCTGCAATTAGCTTGTTTCTGATTGGCTGTTGTCGCTAGCTGCTTGCCGCATCCCTTCACAATATGTTTTTTTTTTGTTTTTTTTCATAGTAGAATCCCAATCAAGTTCAAAATTATAAGAAGATGTGTATAATCTCAGGATTTGTCCACGTGGCTTTATATAGTTGATGTAAACTCAATCATTAAGATATAACATGTTAATGTAAATTCAGTACAGTGGAACCTCGGTTTGCGAGTAACGAGCGTTTCGCAATACGAGCACTGTATTTCTAAAAATCCTAACTCGGTTGGCGAGTGTTGTCTCGCAAAACAAGCATTCAGGCCAAAAGCGGTGTTCAGTACCGCTTTTGGTCTGAGGTGGGGGGGCGCCGGAGCCGAACAGCGCCGATCGTCGGCGTTCGGAATGCACGGAAAGGCCCGCGGACAGTTCGGCTGACCTCGGCAAACCTCGGAAAGGCTCATGAACGGAGTCTTTCCGACGTTTGCTGAGGTCAGCCAAAGTGTCCTCGGGCCTTTTCGGCCGTTTCCGAGGCTTTCCAGTGCCCGCCCTCCCCCCCGCCTCTGGCGCATGCGGTATTGCATCCCATTGAAGTCAATGCGGAACAAATTGTTTTCGTTTCCATTGACTTCAATGGGAAAACTCGCATTGATATACGAGTACTTTGGATTACGAGCATACTCCTGGAACGGATTATGCTCGTAATCCGAGGTTCCACTGTATTTGCAAATCTGTAGCTTATATTAAAGTAATACCTGGTGATCCTGCCATGAAGGTCCCAGTTCAGGCACTTTCTTTTATAGGGTGACAACGCTCTGTCCCTGTCTCTTACCTGTACTTCTGTATTGTCTCCCTCTATCTCAAGCTTTTAATGGTCAATGTCATTGAACTAAGATGGCCATGTGGCTATATCAGGATAAAGTGGTTCTAAAGGTACAAAGTTTTTGAGCTGAATGCATTTTATGTAGTCAGGTCAAAAACCTTCTCCATGCAGCTCTCCCCTCACAGCCAGTAAGGAGAGACCTGGGGGTGGGACGGAGCCACGCTTGGGTTTACATCTATTGTAAGTGGCTGCTTCCAAACACATTACATATGCATGGTCCACTGTTGTCATCATTAGTGGTGATCGTGGGTTCAGTCTGAAGCTATCAGTGGCCGAGCCAATCAACTGCGAGCAAAGGGATTTCCTCGTTTAGTAGCTGCACATACACAAACATGTTATACTTACCTACTCCGGGTAATGGTTCCCCCACTGCGGTTCCTGGCTCCTCCCCCCTGCTGAGTGCCCCCATAGCAAGCCACTTGCTAAGGGGGCACTTGTGCATGCTGATTCCAGGGGTAGCTCTGTGTGTCCTTTCACAAACAAAGAATGGCTCAGCCCCGCTCCCAGCTCTCTCCTCACTGGCTGTGATTGACCCTGCTGCTGCCTCTCTGTCCAATGAGGAGAGAGAGCCACTGCTCTCATGCACAGCGCTGGATAAAGATTGGGCTCAGAGAAGTATTTTTTTTTTGGGGGGGGGGGTATGGGCTGAGGGGAGAGCTGCATGGAGAACATTTTTTTACCTGAGTGCATATATTGCATTCAAGTAAAAAGCCTTGTATCTTTAGAACCACTTTAGTCTAATATAGCCACGTGGCCATCTTAGTTCATTGACCTAAGATGGCTATGTGGCTATATTAGGTGAACGATACCGCTAGAATATGTGCAACTAAGGGGAAGACCAAGCGCAGGGATGCCTGTGACATCATTGACCTAATATGGTTGGTTATAGCAGTTTAAAACCTTCCCGCCCCACCTATGGTTGATTGACAGCTGAGCGGCCCTTTCGTCCTCCTAGTGGATGTCGTATGAAAAAAATTGTGATTTTCTTTTTATTAATCTCTTAATTTTTCAAAAAATTGTGAGGAAAAAAATTAAAAAATAACTTAAAAAAACTGAAACTCGCCATGTCTCTTACTAAATACCTCAGACTGTCTACTTTCCAAAAAAAAGGGGGTTATTTGAGGGATATCTGTACTGTCCTGGCGTTTTCGGGCCTCAAGAAATGAGATGAGGCCGTCAGTACATCGATTTTCAGATATATACCATAGTGTTTGGATTCTATAACTTTATTACAGACCATATAATAAACACTGATTTGGGTTTTTTTCAGGAAGGAAATGTAGCAGAATACATTTTGACCTACATAAGAATGGTTATTTATTTGCAAAATGTTATAACAGAAAACAAAGAAAAACAAGATTTTTTGACAAGATTTTTAGTCTATTTTTTGTTTATTATGATGCCCTCCCGTGATCGTGCCCACTACAGATTGAGGTAAAGAGTCAATCAGTGGCTCTTTACCATGTGATCAGCGGTGTCCAATCACAGCTGATTGTGGATGTAAATAGAAGCCAGTTATCTGCAGTTCTTTCCTCATGCTGACAGCATAAGGAGATGAGAAGAGAGCCGATAACTAGCTTCTCTAAAGGGGACATGTACATTGATAATTGAGGTATTGATTATCAGTGTCCTGATTATCTGTGCAGTCCCAACAGTGCCCACCAGTGCTGCCAATCTGTGCCGCCCACCAATGCTGCCAATCAGTGCCCACCAATGCTGCCAATCAGTGCCCACCAGTGCTGCCAATCAGTGCCCACCAGTGCTGCCAATAAGTGCCCACCAGTCAGGGTGGATATAAATCAATATTATTTTTTTTTTAATCAAAAAAATCGGATTTTTTTGATTTTTATCAAATTTATTTTAATAAAATGCTTTAGGGGTAAAAATCTATCTATAGTTTTCTATGTAAGATACATTAATAATTTATTTTATTCAGCATGAAATGGAGCTTAGTTTTGTAGCATGAAGCTGTATATTCTGCAATATTTACATTTTTTGTAAACTCAATGAATCCAAGCTCTGCAAGCTGAGATAACCGCTTACGGACCGCCCGCCGCAGTTGTACGCTGGCTGTTTGAAGGAGGATATCGCTGTTATGGCAGCAGCTAGCTGCCATAACCCCGGTACCCTCTTCTTCAGCGGCGGTCCGCTACAAGATCAAAGTTGTCTCTGCTGCAGATTCGCCGCAAGATCACTTTTATCGGCGGCGGGAGAGGGCCCCTCTTCCCGCCGGGCTCCGATGCCCTCTGCCGCTTACCGGAGCCGCCGGCAGCGGTAAAGGCGATCACGTCCTGTCTCCTGTTGGGTATGGAGACGAGTGAGGGGAAGATGGCCCCCACCCGTCTTCATAACAATGCAGGGCGGAAGCAACATCAAAACATCACTTCCACCCATAGCTCTTTAAGGGCTATTTTTTTTAAATGATTTTTTTAAAGCATTTTAGTGTAAATATGAGATCTGAGGTCTTTTTGACCCCAGATCTCATATTTAAGAGGTCCTGTCATGCTTTTTTTTCTATTACAAGGGATGTTTACATTCCTTGTAATAGGAATAAAAGTGACAATTTTTTTTTTTTTAAAAACAGTGTAAAAATAAAAAATAAAAGGTAAAATAGATAAGAGAAAACAAAAAAATTTTAAACACGCCCCGTCCCGACGAGCTCGTGTGCAGAAGCGAACGCATACGTGAGTAGCGCCCGCATATGAAAACGGTGTTCAAACCACACATGTGAGGTATCGCCGCTATCGGTAGAGCGAGAGCAATAACTGCAGCCCTAGACCTCCACTGTAACTCAAAACATGCAACCTGTAGAATTTTGTAAACGTCGCTATGGAGATTTTTAAGGGTAAAAGTTTGTCGCCATTCCACGAGTGGGTGCAACTTTGAGCATGACATGTTGGGTGTCAATTTACTCGGCGTAACATTATCTTTCACAATATAAAAAAAAATTGGGCTAACTTTACTGTTGTCTTATTTTTTAATTCAAAAAAGTGTATTCTCTCCAAAAAAAGTGTGCTTGTAAGACCACTGTGCAAATACGGTGTGACAGAAATTATTGCAACGACCGCCATTTTATTCTCTAGGGTGTTAGAAAAAAAAAATGTATAATATTTGGGGGTTCTAAGTAATTTTCTAGCAAAAAAACTGTTTTTAACTTGTAAATAACAAATCTCAGAAAGAAGCTCGGTCCTTAAGTGGTTAAAGGGTCAGTTCATCTTTTGGCAAAAAATGGGATGAACTATCTCCAAATCTCCTGCCCATCCCTATAGATCCTGCTGCACATAGTGGCCATGATGCCCCGTCCTGCCAGCCTTCAACCTGCAGATGAGTACTGCCACCAGTGCATCTTCAGTACCATATATTAATAGTGTAACTGTTACAGGTGCACCATTATACAAAAATATGACATTAATGAAAAAAAAAAAAAAATACAGACTTGTTTTTAATATTTGTTTGCAGATTTGTCAGCCTATAATTAGACCAGAGCAAAAAAAAAAAAGTCATTAAAAACAGCTATAAAATAATTTAAGTGGGTGAAGGTCTTTACCTTCATGTATTCATGCATGAATGTAAAAAACCTTCAGTGTGCAGCCCCCCATTACTTACCCAAGCCTGATCTCGATCAAGCAATGTCCACAAGAGCAGCAGCCCCCCTGGGTCTCTCTATCTTCATTGGCTGAGACACAGCAGCGGGAGCCAATCACAGCCAGTGAGGAGGGATTTGGGGGGCGGGACTGAGTCACTCTCTGTGTCCCATAGACACACAGAGGTGACTCTGGAGCGAGCATGCACGAGTGCCCCCAGAGCAAGCAGCTTGTTATGGGGGCACTCTGCAAGGGGTAGGGGCCAGAAGTGTCAGCGAGGGTCCCAAGAAAAGGAGGATAGGGGCTGTTCTGTGTAAAAACATTGCACAGAGCAGGTAAATCTGATGTCTTTATTATTTTAAGAAAAAAAAAATCTAACCTTTAGGAACACATTTAGGTAGGCAAATTATTTTCTAATTGCTAAATTAACCAGTTCATGACCGCCCCATGCAGATTTACTGTGACAGGGCGGCTGCTCTGCGCCAGATCAAGTACTAGGTACTAGGTAGGGTGGGCAACCCGAGCCCACCCTTTTTAAAGCCAATTAGAGCCTCAGGCTCTAATCATGTGCTTAAAAAAAAAAAACATTGAAATCCATGCGTCCAGTACCCTGCCTGTAGATTAGGGACCGGGTGCATAGATTAGGGGAATGGCCGCCACTGCTAGTCCCCAAAAAGTGTCACTTAGTGTCCGATTTGTCTGCCGCAATGTCGAAGTCCCACTAAAGATTGCTGATCGCCGCCAAAACAAAATTCCATAAATCTATCCCATAGTTTGTAGACGCTATAATTTTTGAACAAACCAATCAATATACGCTTATTGGAATTTTATTTACCAGAAATATGTAGCAGAATACATACTGGCCTAAATTTATGAAGAAATTTGCTTTTTTACATCCCACTTTGAACAATATTATACAAGGAGTACCCCCCGAGGAAATACTAAGGGACTTTATAGGCAACTGATAAACTGATTTGATAAAAAAAAAATATATAGAAATATATATATATATATATATTGAATGAATGCAGATGAATGAGGCCAAGTACAGGGATATCCTGGACGAAAACCTTCTCCAGAATGCTCAGGACCTCAGACTGGGCCGAAGGTTTACCTTCCAACAAGACAATGACCCTAAGCACACAGCTAAAATAACGAAGGAGTGGCTTCACAACAACTCCGTGACTGTTCTTGAAAGGCCCAGCCAGAGCCCTGACTTAAACCCAATTGAGCATCTCTGGAGAGACCTAAAAGTGGCCGTCCACCAAAGTTTACCATCCAGAACTGGAGAGGATCTGCAAGGAGAAATGGCAGAGGATCCCCAAATCCAGGTGTGAAAAACTTGTTGTATCTTTCCCAAAAAGACTCATGGCTGTATTAGATCAAAAGGAGCTTCTACTAAATACTGAGCAAAGGGTCAAAATACTTAGAACCATGTGATATTTCAGTTCTTCTTTTTTAATAAATCTGCAAAAATGTTGTGTTGTACATTAATGAGGAAAAAAATGAACTTAAATGATTTTAGCAAATGGCTGCAATATATATATAATATAATAGAAATGTATTAATATAAAATGTGTGGTGCCTACATGACACATGACAAATATGAAAGTGCAGATCCTTTAAGATTGAGCCCAATAAATTTCTATGTATTTTTTCATTTTTTTCAGTTGCCCATAAAGTCCCTTAGTATTTCCTTGGGGGGTGCACCTTGTATAATATAGCACAAAAAATAAAAACCACAGAGGGGATCAACTATCACCAAAAGAAAGCTCTATTTGTGGGAAAAAAGGACATTAATTTTATTTGGGTACCACGTCGCATGACCGCGCAATTGTCATTTAAAGTAACGCAGTGCCGTATTGCAAAAAATTACCTGGTCATGAAGGGGGGGGGGGGGGTTAAACCTTCCGGAGCTGAAGTGGTTAACTGACAAACGCTGACACTGCTAAATTTCACCTGGATATCTAGGCATCAATGACTTCTGGTCATGAATGAATAAGGCACTGTATAAGTATATCTATAAATAACAGAAGCTCTATAGTCACTATTGCATAAATTTAGAGAAAAAAAAAAAAGTTAGCACGTCCCCTCGTCCCCATTGTCAGATCTTTTTCTGCTTCAATGTTACCACACCTTCAATTTGCAATCCCTTTTGCGAAATCTCTCACTTGCCCCCAATCCACATTTTTCAAAGGTTTTCCAGCAAGGCAACCAATGAATTCTGTCTATAACAGCAATTAAAAAAATATTCAACATCAACAGATATAGTAGAAGCTGCACAATCAGCAAAACGTGAACCCACCAAACCGGCCGCTTTGTAGTTTACATTTCACAAAAGCAGCAAAAGACATATCAGAACATTTGGAAATTCTTATTTTAAGAGCTCATTCTGCTTTCTCAGCAAAACACCTTTTCCGTCCTACTGGGAATATTACAATAGTTGTTCTCCAAATGTTGTAATATTACAACAGAAGTCTTGGCTCGCTTGAACACAATTCTCCAACTTGTCCGATTCAATAACTGTATTTTTTTTTTTTTTTAGGAAAATCTAATAATATTCCCTATTTCACCTAATGGTATAATGGAAGTGATATGAAATTCATGAAATACGATTTCTGACCCACCCAACTGAGATTTACATTCATAACAGATCTATCCAACAAATGTTTTTCAAAACAGCTTTGTAGGTCAGAACAAGATTTGATGTTATTAAATTAGATATTAACGTATGAATGGGCACCCAGATGTACTTTCTGCTAGGCTGGACACAATGAAGTTCTACATATAAGCCCAACTGGAATCTGTAGAAGATCCATTTTGTTAAAGCTGAATTCTAGACAAACAGTTACATAAAAAGATGAAATGTATACAGAATGAGGCCCCATGCACTCTGGTCATTTAGTCTTGGTGGCTCTGAGGTTTAGCTGTGGGTAGAGGGCACAGGTGTGCCACCCAGTCCTTCTGCTGATAGCCTGTAAAACACTGTGAGAGGTTGCAAGCTACTGCGGCTGGATGGTGGACCTAGCTGTACTAATGTCTAGGGCAGTATGTGCCCAGGGATGAATGGACTGTCCAGCCACGTACAGCTACAGTAGCCATCAACCTCTCATAGAGTAGGCTGGTAGGGCTAGGCCTTTGCCCTCTGCCCGCAGTTAAACGCCAGAGCCCCATGAGCATTGGCTAAAGGCCCAGTGCGCTTGGGACCTAAGGGTACTGTTTTAATTGCCAAAGGATTTGAATTTCTATCCATACAGTCTTTAACCACCTCAATAACGGGCACTTCCACCCCCTCCCTGCCCAGGCCATTTTTTAGCTTTCAGCGCTGTCGCACTTTGAATGGCAACACTATACCCAAATTAATTTTTTTATCTTTTACTTCACACAAATAGAGCTTTCTTTTTGTGGTATTTAATCACTGCTAGGATTTTTATTTTTTACAAAAAAAAAAAAAAGACCTAAATTTTGAAAAAAAAAAAAAGTTTTTCTTATTTTCTGTCAGTAAATTTTGTAGGGGGCACTTATGGGCACTGATTAGGTGGCACTGATGAGGAGGAACAAATATGCCGCACTGATGAGCACTGATAGGTGGCACTGATAAGCACTGAAAGATGGCACCGGTGGGCACTCATAGGTGGCACTGGTGGGCACTGATAGGCAGCACAGGTAGGCAGCACTGATGGGCGGGGCTGATGGGCACTGAAGGGCAGCACTGATAGGCTGGACTGATGGGCACTGATGAGGTGGCACTTATGGGCACCGATGAGGTGGCACTGATGAGGAGGAACTAATATGCCACACTGATGAGCACTGATAGGTGGCATTGATAAGCACTGATAGATGGCACTGGTGGGCACTGATAGGCAGCACGGGTAGGCAGCACTGATGGGCACTGAAGGACAGCACTGATGGGCAGCACTGATGGGAGGCACTGATGGGCATTACTATGAGCAGGCACTGATGGGAGGCACTGACTGGCATCACTTATGGGCACTGATTGGTTGCACTTATGGGCACTGATTGGTGGCACTGATGGCACTGCTTGGGCTTTCCTGTAATCAGGGCACTGATGATCAGTGCCCTGATTACCTGCCTAGGTCTCCTTTGTGAGGAGATGCTGCTGATCGGAACTCCTCGCCACACACGCTGTCAGTGTGGGGCGAGGAGAGCCGATTCACGGCACTTCCATATTGGACACAGCCGATCACTTTGTTAAAGAGACACGGCTCTTTACAGAGATCTGGGTCGTGCCGTGCCCTAGTAACCACGAAGGCCGTGCTGCGCACCCACGCGGGCGCGTGATAGCAGCCGCTCTGAGGCGCCATCACATGATGTCCTCCAACATTTGATGGGGAGCGGGCGCGGCAAGCGGTTAAACTTACACAGCTCTGCCACACAGCACAGCTCTGTCAGGCAGGGCAAGAGAAAAAAGCATCCAAAAGGCACTGGCACTTATACAGAGTAGTGAGAGGACAAATAATCTGAAGAGCTCCCTGGCTCAGGTTAGGCTGCTCACAACAAAAAAGGCTACCTTCTGGGCGGGTACCCCAGCAGGTTACTAGAAAAAACATGCACAAATGGAAGGAGTGCCAGGCAAAAGGATAAAACAGCCCACATTAATTTTTTAGTTTGTACTAAAATACAGAAAATGCATTTTGAGGGTCTGAAAAAACTCCCTCTTCATCAGGGCTTAGCACAATAATCTGGCAAACAGGAAGTGCAAAACATGGCTTAAAATAGGAAGTTCATGGGAGGATGAAAGGGTTCAAGGTTCAAGAGAAATAATACACATGGCAAGGTGGTCTACAGCCGCGTACACACGAGCGGACTTTCCGGCATACTTGGTCCAGCGGACCAGAGTCCGCCGCACAATCCGATCGTGTGTAGGCTCCCGCTGACTTTTTTTTCCCCGGACCTAGATTTGAAGCATGTTTCAAATCTTTCCGTCGTAAGTTCCTGAAGGAAAGCACGTTCGTCTGTATGCTGGTCCGATGGACCAGATACGATGCAAGGGCAGGGTACTGCATCTCGCGCTCGCTGCAATAGGAAAAACAAATTTTCCTATTGCGGCAAGTGCTGGGCATACCAGGCCCTTAGGTCTGGTATGGTTTTAAGGGGAACCCCCTACGCCCTCAACATGGGGGGGGTGGGTGCTTTGAGGGAGGAGGCACCCTGCGGGGCCAGGATCTGGGGGCCCTCTTATTATAGGGGGCTCCTGGATTCCGATAAGCCCCCCGCCCGCAGACCCCGACAACTAACGGCTAGGGTTGTCGGGAAGAGGTTCTTTTCCTCATCAACATGGGGACAAGGTGCTTTGTGGTGCCCCCTCCCCCAAAGCACCCACCCTCATGTTGAGGGCATGCGGCCTGGTACGGTTCAGGAGGGGGGGCACTCGCTCATCCCCACCCCCTTTCCTGACCGGCCGGGCTGCGTACTCGGATCGGGGTCTGGTATGGATTTTAGGGGGGCCCCACGCCGTTTTTTCGGCGTAGGGGGTTCCCCTTAAAATCCATACCAGACCTAAGGGCCTGGTATGCCCCGCCACGGGGCTTGCAAGGTGTCAATCTCGCCGATAAAAGCGGCAAGATTCACTTCCTTTTCTAGTCCCGTCGTACCCGAGTCACGTTCAAAATGAACGGACTTGTCCGTGTGTGGGCAAGTCCATTCATTCTGAAAGTCCGCTGTAACTCCGGCGAACGTCCGTCAGAAAGACGGGCGGACCTAGCCTGCCGGAAAGTCCGGTCGTGTGTAGGCAAGACCGTCCGTTCAGAAAGTCCGGTGGTAGTCCGCCGGAAAGTCCGGCGGGAAGAACGTCGGACCAAGTCTGCCGGAAAGTCCGCTCGTGTGTACGCGGCATAAGGAATCAGGCAGGGAGCTGTCCAGCATCGCAGGTGGCTCAGCAAGAAGAAACATTGACAGACACAGCAGAGGTTGCAGATTCAGATCCGGGTCCTTTCTCTGAACACAGGAGCAGTGGTGTGTCTTGGCCTAGGCCAACAAGGCCCAGGCCTAGGGCGGCACTTTGTGGGGGGGTGGCAGGATAGCCGCCCCCCCTGCACGAAAATAAGCCCCCCACCAAGTCCCGACGGTTGCATAAATACAGCGGCATAAAGTGAATGGCTGTGTTCTCCGCTTGGCTGGGCTCGGGAAGGGGGAGCGGTCCCCGCTCGGCTGGGCTCGACTCTGTTTGAGTAGAGGGGTGGTTCCAGCTCACCTCGCCTGTGCTGGACTTGGCTGTGCTCGGGCAGGGGGGCAGTCCCAGCTCACCTCGGCTGTGCTGGGCTCAGCTGTGTTTGGGCAGGGGGGGGCGGTCCCAGCTCAGTTCACCTCGGCTGTGCTCAGTCAGGTGTTCACGTTGGCTTGGCTAGGCTCGGCGAGTCAGCGGAGGAGGGGGTCACAGTGATGGATCTATCATGTAAGTAATGATAAACGGCAAATCCATTAGAAGAAGGATGCTGACCGTGTCCGCAGCACCAGACCGTGTCCGCAGCACCAGACCGTGTCCGCAGCACCAGACCGTGTCCGCAGCCCCTGAACCGTGTCCGCAGCCCCTGAACCGTGTCCGCAGCCCCTGAACCGTGTCCGCAGCCCCTGAACCGTGTCCGCAGTGTCAGAGAATTTAGTAGACCAGACTGTGTGGACTGCACAGAGGAAACCAGAAACACATGTAAGTGAAAAATAAGGGTGTTTATTATTAAATGGGTGACAAATAAGTGAAATATATACAGTGCAAACCACAGACCCACAAACAAATGGTATATACAAATGGATGGGAAATACCGTAATCGTAACAAATGCTGGGCCGAGGTCATACACAAGGAGGTCAGTCAGATGGGAAAGGACAAGGAACCAACAGGACAGGGAGAGGATGGATGGATAGGCTGCAGGGCAGGGATCAGGGAAAACAGGAAACCGGAGGGACAAGAACAGGATGGGCTCAGGATAGGGATCGGATCAGGTCAAGACAGATGCAGGCTCAAGGACAAGATACAGGCAGCAAGATCAGGGCACAGGGAGAGAGATACCAAGGCAAGCATGTGAGGGCTTGCCAGGTATTTATAAGGCTGCAGTAATTGACCTCATGTTACACCTGAGCGCAGAGGGTGCTGTCTGCTCCACACTGCCGGAGTACACCCGCTGGTGGACACCGGTACTATGGCCCAAGGATGTAACAGTGCCACCAGCAGGTGAGTCCTCTTACTACAGTCACAGGTCAGGTGTTTGAAGACAGCCGCTGGTGGACACTGGTACTGCGATCCAAGAGACCGATAGCGCCACCAACGGTTAAACCTTCTCATGACAGTACCCCCCCCACAAAGGAGCGGCCTCCGGACGCTCCAACAAGATGAAATTGTCCAAAGTTCATGGCCTCAAACCGAACAACAGATGAGGGCACTTCAGGCTGGGCATCGGGTACATCAAACTGGACAGCGGGCACATCCAAAAAGACAGCGGGCACATCCGAGAAGACTGCGGGCTCCGGGTTGTCGAGCTGGACAGCAAGCTCTGGGTCGTCAGGCCAAACAGTGAGCACCGTAAGGGCAGGTTGGATCACAGGCACGGCTCAACAAACTGGGTAATGGGCCCCGGCCCAGTGGGTTGGGTAACGGGCCCCGGTTCAGCGAGCTGGACACCGGGCACTGGTCCGGCGAGCCGAATAACGGGCACTGGCTTAACGGACTCCGATTCAGAAGACTGGGTCAAGGGCACCGGTTCAGCAGACTGGGTCAAGGGCACCGGTTCAGCAGATTGGGTCAAGGGCACCGGTTCAGCAGACTGGGTCAAGGGCACCAAAACTCCAGGCTGATACATAGGCAACAAAACTCCAGGCTGACACACGGGCATCGAAACTCCAGGCTGACAGACCAATATCAAGACATCTGGCTGGAAGGCAGGCAACGAGACACCAGGCTGGAAGGCAGGTACTAAGACATCAGACTGAGAAGCGGACACATCAGACGGGGAAGGGGAGACATCAAGCTGGAAGGCAGGCACCGAGACATCAGGCTGGAAGATGGGCACATCAGGCAGGAAGGCGGGCACATCAGGCTGGGAAGCGGGCACATCAGGCTGGGAAGCGAGCACATCAGGCTGGGAAGCGGGCACCAAGACTTCGGGCTGGAAGACAGGCATCAAGACATCAGACTGGGATGCGGGCACATCAGACTGGGAAGCGGGCACATCAGACTGGAAGACATGCACCAAGACTTCGGACTGGAAGACAGGCATCAGGACATCAGACTGGGAAGCGGGCACATCAGACAGGGAAGCGGGCACATCAGACTGGGAAGCGGGCACCAAGACTTCGGGCTGGAAGACAGGCATCAGGACATCAGACTGGGAAGCGGGCACATCAGACTGGGAAGCGGGCACATCAGACTGGGAAGCGGGCACCGAGACATCCGGCTGGAGGGCAGGCACCGAGACATCAGGCTGGAAGGCAGGCACCAAGACACCAGGCTGGAAGGCAGGCACATCAGACTGGAAAGTGGTCACCGACTGGAAAGTGGGCACATCAGACTGAAAGGCAGGCATCGAGACATCAGGCTGGAAAGCGGGCACATCAGACTGGAAGGTAGATGCATCAGGCTGGAAGGCAGGCACCGAGACTTCGGGCTGGAAGGCAGGCATCAAGACATCAGACTGGAAAGTGGACACATCTGACTGGAAGGTAGGCACATCAGGCTGGAAGGCAGGCACCGAGACTTCAGACTGGAAAGCCGGTACAGCAGACTGGAAAGTGGACACATCAGACTGGAAGGTAGGCACATCAGACTGGAAGGCAGGCACCGAGACTTTGGGCTGGAAGGCAGGCTTCAAGACATCAGACTGGGAAGCGGGCACATCAGACTGGAAGGTAGGCACATCAGGCTGGAAGGCAGGCACCGAGACTTTGGGCTGAAAGGCAGGCATCAAGACATCAGACTGGGAAGCGGGCACATCAGACTGGAAGGTAGGCACATCAGGCTGGAAGGCAGGCACATCAGGCAGGAAGGCAGGCAGTGGCTAGAAGAGGGTTCTGTGGGGTTGTTACAGGTGGAGGAGAAGAGACAGGTGGATTAAAGGCAGGATAGGTGCTACACTTGGAGACTGGGTAGTAGTATTTGGTAGGGAGCTGAGAAAACTGGGCTGTAGCTGAGGTTGCCATGGGTGACGGGGAGATAGATTTTTGGGAAGGCAGGTGTTTGATGGCAGGGCTGGAATGTTGAGGCTAGGTAAGTGCAGGAGATCTGACCATGTCTTTACTACAGGTTGAACAAATGCTGATTCACACCCGGCCTGACTAACCAGGGATGGCACTGAATGGATGCAATCAGACAACACCTGCTGTGAACAAGCGGAATAATGTTCCATAAAAAAGGCTGGATCATCTTCTAATAACCATACCAGGGATTCGACTTGGCCATAATTGAAGGGGGGAGAAAAATCATCGCTTCCTTCGGGAATGCATGACAGGGCTGGTTTTGCACATAACTGGATCAGGGGCTGAACATCTTCAAATGACATATACCCCTGATCCACTAGGGAATGAGCTGATCGGATAGTTTCCATCAGCTGGTCACTAGTCCACCTTTTCAAAATCTGGCGACAATAATCACCATCATCTTCTGCCAGCAGGGAATAATAACTGATTTAATTTAAATCCATATTAGCAGAACTAATAACCTGGATGGTTCCACAATGCAGCCACGTCTGATCAGGGATGGCCTTGGTATACTGTCAGAGAATTTAGTAGACCAGACTGTGTGGACTGCACAGAGGAAACCAGAAACACATGTAAGTGAAAAATAAGGGTGTTTATTATTAAATGGGTGACAAATAAGTGAAATATATACAGTGCAAACCAACCACAGACCCACAAACAAATGGTATATACAAATGGATGGGAAATACCGTAATCGTAACAAAAGCCGGGCCGAGGTTATACACAAGGAGGTCAGTCAGATGGGAAAGGACGGGGAACCAACAGAACAGGGAGAGGATGGATGGATAGGCTGCAGGGCAGGGATCAGGGAAACCAGGAAACCTGGAGGGACAAGAACAGGATGGGCTCAAGATAGGGATCGGATCAGGTCAAGACAGATGCAGGCCCAAGGACAAGATACAGGCAGCAAGACCAGGGCACAGGGAGAGAGATACCAAGGCAAGCATGTGAGGGCTTGCCGGGTAATTATAAGGCTGCAGTAATTAACCTCATGTTACACCTGAGCGCAGAGGGTGCTGTCTGCTCCACACTGCCGGAGTACATCCGCTGGTGGACACCGGTACTACGGCCCAAGGATGCAACAGTGCCACCAGCAGGTGAGTCCTCTTACTACAGGTCCTAGGTGTTTGAAGACACCCGCTGGTGGACACTGGTACTGCGATCCAAGAGACCGATAGCGCCACCAATGGGTAAACCTTCTCATGACACGCAGCCCCTGACCGTGTCCGCAGCCCCTGACCGTGTCCGCAGCCCCTGACCGTGTCCGCAGCCCCTGACTGTGTCCGCAGCACCTGACCGTGTCCGCAGCCCCTGACTGTGTCCGCAGCCCCTGAACTGTGTCCGCAGCCCCTGACCGTTTCTGCAGTCTCTGATCATGTCCCCAGCCTCTAACCTTCTCCTGTATCATGTCCGCAGTCTCTGACCATCTCTTGTATCATGTCTGCAGTGTCTGACCATCTCCTGGGGTGGAGCCTACAGAGAAAGGGGTGGAGTTTACAGATGAAGGGGTGGGACTTAAACAGGAAGGGGTGTGGCAAATTCAGATGGGGGGGGCGTCCGATTTTAGTTTGGCCTAGGGCAGCACAAAACTAAAATACACCAACTGCACAGGAGGCAGACCCTTCATTTATCCCCCCCATTCATAGATAGCATTTCATTCACAGAAGCTATAGTACAGCTTCTATGAGTTCAGAAAGGGCGGGCTTATTTAGAGCTCTTAAGGAGTACCCATCACAGGTCCCTTGGTTCAATTAACCCCTGCCGCTCTACTGCTCAATGCAGGGCAAGACCGATACCAGTCTCTACGAAACTGAGCAGCCTTGTAGGTGTGTCCTGTAGAAATATAGCAGCTAGCGGGAGGAGTCACAGCTTGCAGACCAGTGCAAGACAATATATGTTGGCACAATGGCACGGCTGCGGAAATGGGCGTAACTGTATGTCCCCTTTATCATCGAGAGCAGTGATCGCTGTCATGTTAGTGGCAGCCCCCCACAGATGGAATCACTCGCTAGGACATACTTAACCCCTTGATCGCCCCCTAGTGTTTAACCCCTTCCCTGCCAGTGTCATTTACACAGTAATCAGTGCATTTTTATAGCACTGATCGCTGTATAAATGACAATGGTCCCAAAATAGTGTCGTATATGTCTGTCACAATGTCACAGTACCGCTAAAAATCGCAGATCAAAAGTGTCTGATGTGTCCACCATAAAAATCGCAGATCGCCGACATTACTAATTAAAAAAAATGAATAATAAAAATGCAATAAATCTGTCCCCTATTTTGTAGATGCTATAACTTTTGTGCAAACCAATCAATATACGCTTATAATGATTTTTTTTTTACCAAAAATATGTACAAGAATACATATCAGCCTAAACTAAGAAAGAAATCACAAAAGAAAAAAAGAAATAGCTTTTTTATATATTTTTTGGGGATATTTATTATAGCAAAAAGTAAAATGTTGCTTTTTTTTCAAAATTGTTGCTCTTTTTTTGTTTATAGCACGAAAAATAAAAACCGCAGAGGTGATAAAATACCACCAAAAGAAAGCTCTATTTGTGGGAAAAAAAGGATGTCAATTTCGTTAGGGTGCAACGTCGCACGACTGCACAATTGTCAGTTAAAGCGATGCAGTGCCGAATCGCAAAAAGTGCTCTGGTCAGGAAAGGGAGAAAAAGAAATCCTTCTGGGGTTGAAGTGGTTAAAAAAGGAGACTTTGCAATCACTTTAACCTTCTTCTTTTACAGTATAATATTTATAAATCAAACCTGTATGCCGCTTTTCAATTAAGTTAAACTTCATCCTTATGAGTTCCTTCTTACTTTTTGAACTCAGAGTACAATAAAATATAACATTTCCACAATTCAGCCGTCTCAGCAGATATCTGTTGGTTTTGCAGCGGGCCATATGTCATGCTACAAATAAAAAGTGAATCTATAACCTACATAGGTATGCACAAATGCTCCTCAACGACGTTTATTGCCCGACAAAAGAAATGAAATTTTATTCACTAGGAACTGCCTGGGCAGACACAGTATAGCAATAATATTTCTTATCTTGACAATACACATTGAATGCCTCCACCAGTGTTACCTTTCAATTATGTACCTAATCCTAAATTGTAGGAAAAATACATTGCAGAGATGGTGGACGGCCTGTGTTTCCCATTAAATTAGTAATGCAATTTCCCTCTGGAAGACAGTAACTGATTATAGAGGAAATTATATGCTTGCTCAGAATGTGTTTACTTACTCGACATGTCTTATAGAGAACAATAATTTAAAATCAACATAATGGCTTATTTTCCTGCAATGAGTTAGAGGGAAAAAAAAAGCTTGAGTAAGTAAAAAGTGCAGAATGTGTCTCTGAAGTTATTTACTGCCTAACTTATCATTTTTTTTTTTTTTTTTTTTGTATGGCAAATTAACTTACTCTGAAGAGTACATAGCCATGGTCGTTTTTTAACCACTTCAGCTCCGGAAGGTTTTACCCCCTTCCTGACCAGGCCATTTTTTGCGATATGGCACTGCGTTACTTTAACTGACAATTGTGCGGTCGTGCGACACTGTACCCAAATACAATTGATGTCCCTTTTTTTCCACAAATGGAGCTTTCTTTTGGTGGTATTTTATCACCTCTGCGTTTTTTATTTTTTGCGCTATTAACCAAAAAAGACTGACAGTTTTGAAAAAGAAACAATTTTTTTAAACTTTTTGCTATAATAAATATCCTCAAACTTAAAAAAAACAAAACAAATTTCTTCAACAGTTTAGGTCAATATATATATTATATATTATATAATATATATTCTACATATTTTTGGTAAAAAGAAAAATCGCAATAAGTTTGCGCAAAAGTTATAGCGTCTGCAAACTATGGGATAGATTTATGGAATTTTTATGGCAATATTTTTTACTTTCTGCTATAAAAAATCCAATAAAAATGTAAAAAATCCAATTTCTTCATCAATTTAGGCCAATATGTATTCTGCTACATATTTTTGGTAAACAAAAATCCCAATTAGCGTATATTGATTGGTTTGCGCACAAGTTATCGCATCTATAAACTATGGGATAGATTTATGGACTTTTTCTTTTTTTTTAATATTTTTTACTAGTGCGATCGGCGATTTTTAGTGGGAATGCGACATTACAGCGGACAAATCTGACACTAATGCCACGTACACACAAGCGGACTTTTCGACCGGACCGGTCCGACGGACTGAGTCCGGCAGACAATCCGACCGTGTGTGGGCTTCATTGGACCTGTGGCGGACTTTTTCGGTCGAAAATCTGACGGACTTTAGATTTGGAACATGTTTCAAATCTTTACGTCGGAACTCCGCCGGACCCAGTTCCTATTGAAAAATCCGCTCGTCTGTATGCTAGCCAGATGGACGAAAACTGACGCTAGGGCAGCTATTGGCTACTGGCTATCAACTTCCTTATTTTAGTCCGGTCGTACGTCATCACGTACGAATCCATCGGACTTTGTTGTGATCGTATGTAGGCAAGTCCGTTCATTCGGAAAGTCCATTGGAAGTCCGTCGAAATTCCGTTGGATAGTCCTTCGGACCAGTCCGGTCAAAAAGTCCGCTCGTGTGTACGCAGCATAAGTGACACTTTCTGGGTACCAGTGACACCAACACAGTGATCAGTGCATGCACTGTCACTGCACTAATGACACTGGCAGGGAAGGGGTTAACATCAGGGGCGATCAAAGGGTTAAATGTGTTCCCTGGGAGTGCATTCTTACGGTGTGGGGGATGGTTGCACTGTAGGAAAACAGCAATCTGTGTTCCTGCTTAGCAGAAACACAAGATCTCTATCTTCCCTACTAGCAGAACGACAATCCGCCGGACGCGCTGATTGGTTCCTGCTGTGTCCAATCACAGCGGGAGCGGGTCTCCGGTGGCGCGGGTGCGCACCTCAGACCCGGAAGAAGAAATCATGTACAAGTATGTGATTTTGCACTTAAGGGCTGCCTGCCGCAATACATGTACGTGGGGCGGTCCTTACGCGGTTAAAGAGTATCTATAGCCAATACATTTTGATTAAGAAGATTTAGAACTCCAATCAGATTCATATTAATAAAAGGGTAGATAATAGGTGCACCACTCCACTCCACTCCACTCCAAGTCCAGCATGAGATTTTATTTGTAATCAACAGGAAAACCCAACATGTTTCAGGGTTTGCAAGGTTCCCCCTTTTTCAGGACTACGAACATACAGTGTATAGATCAACATGCAGTCATATGCAATTGAAGAGGGAGTCCCCAGCCACCATCTTAGTCCTCTTCAGCTGGCCGCCTTTTCTCGGTGCAGGTAGCCAGATACTGATGGCATGCCTTGCCCACCCTCCAGCCCGCCACCTGGCCGTTCTGTGTCCCTGATTATGCAGCCTCCTGGAAGGTGTAATGTAAATATTTCAGGACCAGGTACATCTCCCCATGTTTTTTTCTTCTTACCTTATAGGCCAGAATGGCATTGGGGTTGGGGCCTAATAGCAAATAGAAAATAAACACAATTCCGCCTGGGAGGGGAATAAATTGTACTAATTCTCTTTTGAGAGGTAAGTTCCACTTTAAAGTTTGTAAGGGATATATACTTACTTGTTAATATTTATAGGATATTGTTTTAGCCCTAGATAGTCAACACATACACTATATTGCCAAAAGTATTGGGACACCTGCCTTTACAGACATGAACGTTAATGGCATCCCAGTCTTAGTCCGTAGGGTTCAATATTTAATTGGCCCACCCTTTGCAGCTATAACAAGTTCAACTCTTCTAGGAAGGCTGTCCACAAATTTTAGGAGTGTGTCTATGGGAATGTTTGACCAGTCTTCCAGAAGAGCATGAGGTCAGGCGCTGATGTGGATGAAAATGCCTGGCTCACAGTCTGCGCTCAAATTCATCCCAAAGGTGTTCTATTGGGTTGAGGTCAGGACTCTGTGCAATGCCAACATGAATACCAACATGTACTGTGACATACTGAAGCAGAGCATGATCCCCTCCCTTTGGAGACTGGGCCACAGGACAGTATGCCAACATGATAACGACCCCAAACATACCTCCAAGATGACCACTGCCTTTCTAAAGAAGCTGAAGGTAAAGGTGATGGATTGTCCAAGCATATCTCCAGACCTAAACCCTATTGAGCATCTGTGGGGCATCCTCAAATGGAAGGTGGAGGAGCACAAGGTCTCTAACATCCACCAGCTCTGTGATGTCGTCATGGAGGAGTGGAAGAGAATTCCAGTGGCAACCTGTGAAGCTCTGGTGAACTCCATGCCCAAGAGGGTTAAGGCAGTGCTGGAAAATAATGGTGGCCACACAAAATATTGACACTTTGGGCCCAATTTGGACATTTTCACTTAGGGGTGTACTCACTTTTGTTTCCAGAGGTTTAGACATTAATGGCTGTGTGTTGTTATTTTGAGGGGACAGCAAATTTACACTGTTATACAAGCTGTACACTCACTACTATACATTGTAGCAAAGTGTCATTTCTTCAGTGTTATCACATGAAAAGATAGAAGAAAATATTTACAAAAATGTGAGGGGTGTACTCACTTTTGTGAGATACTGTACGTAAAGTGCTGCGTAAATTGGTGGCACTATACAAGCACCTGTAATAATAATGAAAATATAGGATAGCAAGCAGGAGAAACGTCAAAAGCAGATCAAAATTGCTTTCAGGTAGAGTTTATAATCCAATAATAATTAAAAAGGTGAAAATATGCCATAATCCCCTGTAAACTGTATTGTGTATTCTTACTGGTGCAGCAAGATTTAACATTGTTCTTGTGATTTGTGCTCAGAGACAATTATAGAGTATTTGAGAATCATGTTAAGCTATGTACATCATTCTGCGTTTTTAAAAGCTATGTAAATACATTCAAACACATGCATTCTGCAACATATTTGCATTTTCTATGCTTTTCATTGGTAGTTCATTCATTTGTATTTAAAATTAGAGAGTATACTTTGGCTCCCAGCATGATGTTTCATTTCCCATGAAGCATTGTTAAAGCATTGTACTGTGTCTTTGCAATTGCTATGGATTCGGTGTGACTCTGTATGGTTCTAAAAGATGCAGCTGGCTGATGTGCTAAATGGTGGCGAAACACTTCGCCTTTGGGTACCAAGACTGATCCACCAATCCCCTTGCAGTACACAGCGGTTTTCTCAGCTTCCAATCCCCCAGCTAACTCATAAATGTTGAAGGCACAGTCATTAGGAATGTTGCACAAGCTCCAGGTGCCTGTTAAAGTGTATGTAAACCCCAGAATAAAAATGTAATTTCATGCGCTTACCGGTCCTTAGATGTGGTGGCTGCATTATTTATTTTTTTCAGATTTTTTTTTTTTTTTTTTACACTAATTTTCACTTGTGATCCTGCCAATAACTTAATTCCCATACTAAATGACAATGCTCACTAACTGTATTGTATCCAGGGAACAGCAGTGTTGTCACTTTAGGCTGCTCAGAAAGCAAATACAAAAATGTCTGCGCTTACCCTAAACCCACTTAACCCAAGCAGATGTATACATATCTGAATGATATTAAAAAAACTTGCTTTATGTACTAATTGATTTACTATATACAGTTAGATTCACGCTGACCGTACACAAATTTGCGTTCGTGGCTTAAAGGGGTTATACCGGCGCTGTGTCTTGGCCTAGGCCGACAAGGCCCAGGCCTAGGGTGGCACTTTGAGGGGGGTGGCAAAAAAGCCACCCCCGCATGAAAAAAAAGCCCCCCCACCTTCTCCCAAGTCCCAACGGCCGCACAAATACAGTCTCCCATAAAGCTGCATAAAGTGACTGGCAGGGGCAATCTCTGCTTGGCTTGGTTCAGCTCAGCTGTGCTTGGGCAGGGGGGGCATTCTCTGGCTGGGCTCGAGCAGAGGGGCGGTCTCAGGTCTCAGCTGATCATGTCCGCAGCCTCTGACCATGTCCCCAGCCTCTGACCATGTCCCCAGCCTCTGACCATCTTCTGTATCATGTCCGCAGTCTCTAACCATCTCCTGTATCATGTCCGCAGTCTCTAACCATCTCTTGTTTCATGTCCCCAGCCTCTGACCATCTTCTGTATCATGTCCGCAGTCTCTAACCATCTCCTGTATCATGTCCCCAGCCTCTGACCATCTTCTGTATCATGTCCGCAGTCTCTAAATATCTCCTGTATCATGTCCGCAGTCTCTAACCATCTCTTGTTTCATGTCCGCAGTCTCTAACCATCTCTTGTTTCATGTCCCCAGCCTCTGACCATCTTCTGTATCATGTCCGCAGTCTCTAACCATCTCCTGTATCATGTCCCCAGCCTCTGACCATCTTCTGTATCAAGTCCGCAGTCTCTAACCATCTCTTGTATCATGTCCGCAGTCTCTAACCATCTATTGTTTCATGTCCCCAGCCTCTAACCATCTCCTGTATCCTGTCCGCAGTCTCTAACCATCTCTTGTTTCATGTCCCCAGCCTCTGACCATCTTCTGTATCATGTCCGCAGTCTCTAACCATCTCCAGTATCATGTCCGCAGTCTCAGAACTCCTGAGGTGGAGCCTAAAGAGGAAGGGGTGGAATTTACAGATGAAGGGGTGGGTCTTTAACAGGAAAGGGTGGCAAATTCAGATGAGGGGGCAGCCTCATCTGAATTTGTCTTGCCTAGGGCAGCACAAAACCAAAGTACATCACTGGGTTATACTGGGGTAATGGTTGCAGAGATTTTTTAGAGCGGGCGGTTGGCTCTTTAGAGAAAAACAACCAATGCAGCTAAAAGCAGCTTGGCTGTTATCCCAAAGGAGTGGGAGAGGACCTTCCCCCTCCTGCCCCTCTTGTCGGGCCTCCCGTCCCACCGGGATACCGGAGCCACCACCCGGCGCGTCCGCCGACTAGGCTGAGACCTGAACAAAGCCAGATTCGGCTCTGATCAGGTCTCCGATGCAAAAATCACGGCGTCACTTCCGGTTTACTCAGCTGTCAATGGCGCCGATTTAAAAAAAAAAACACAGTATTCAGAATCGCCAATTTTGGTGATCTGAATACTTTTAAGTGCAAAGGATGGATTTGGGGTCATTTAGACCCCCGATCCCTCCATAAAGAGTACCTGTCACCACCTATTACTGTCACAAAGGATGTTTACATTCCTTGTGACAGCAATAAAAGTGATTAATTTTTTTTTTTAAAGGGACAATGTAAAATAAATAAATAAATAAGAAAAAAACATTTTAAAGCGCTCCAGTCCCCGCATGCTCGTGCAGCAAAGAAAACACATACGTAAGTCGTGCCTGTAAATGTAAACAAATGTAAAAGATCTCCTCTGTAACTCTAAATCCTCGTACACACAATCGAACTTTCCGACAACAAAACCATGGAATTTTGTCCGAAGGGTGTTGGCTCCAACTTGTCTCGCAAACACATGGTCACACAAATGTTGGCCAACAATTACGAACGTGGGAGACGTACGACGAGCCGAGAAAAAGGAAGTTCAATAGTGATGCGTGATTCCGAGCATGCATGTTTGTATTTTGGACTTTTGTCCGACGGACTTGTGTACACATGCTCAGAAAATCCGACAACACACATTTGTTGGCGGAAAGTCTGACAACAATTGTCCGATGGAGCATACACATGGTCGGATTTTCCGCCAACAGCCTGACATCCAACATTTCCTGTCGGAAAATCCTGTCATGTGTACGCGGCATAACTTGGCAACCGTTATTATATTTTGAAGCGTTGCTATGGAGATTTTTAGGTACCGTAGTTTGTCGCCATTCCACAAGTGTGCACAATTTCAAAGCATGACATGTTAGGTATCTATTTACTCGGCGTAACATCATCTTTCACATTATACAAAAAAATTGGGCTAACTTTACTGTTTAGTTTTTTTTTTAATTCATGAGTCTTTTTTCCCAAAAAATTGCAAATATATATATATATATATATATATATATATATACACACACAGTATCTCACAAAAGTGAGTACACCCCTCACATGTTTGTAAATATTTTATTATATCTTTTCATGTGACAACACTGAAGAAACGACACTTTGCTACAATGTAAAGTAGTGAGTGTACAGCTTGTATAACAGTGTAAATTTGCTGTCCCCTCAAAATAACTCAACACACAGCCATTAATGTCTAAACTGCTGGCAACAAAAGTGAGTACACCCCTAAGTGAAAATGTCCAAATTGGGCCCAAAGTGTCAATATTTTGTGTGGCCACTATTATTATCCAGCACTGCCTTAACCCTCTTGGGCATGGAGTTCACCAGAGCTTCACAGGTTGCTACTTGAGTTCTCCTCCACTCCTCCATGATGACATCACGAAGCTGGTGGATGTTAGAGACCTTGCGCTCCTCCACCTTCCATTTAAGGATGCCCCACAGATGCTCAATAAGGTTTAGGTCTGGAGACATGCTTGGCCAGCCCATCACCTTTACCCCCAGCTTCTTTAGCAAGGCAGTGGTCATCTTGGAGGAGTTTTTGGGATCGTTATGTTGGAATATTGCCCTGCGGCCCAGTCTCCAAAGGGAGGGGATCATGCTCTGCTTCAGTATGTCACAGTACATGTTGGCATTCATGGTTCCCTCAATGAACTGTAGCTCCCCAGTGCCGGCAGCACTCATGCAGCCCCAGACCATGACAATCCCACCACCATGCTGCAGCTTGACTGTAGGCAAGACACACTTGTCTTTGTACTCCTCACCTGGTTGCTGCCACACACGCTTGACACCATCTGAACCAAATAAGTTTATCTTGGTCTCATCAGACCACAGGGCATGGCTCCAGTAATCCATGTCCTTAGTTTGCTTGTCTTCAGCAAACTGTTTGCAGGCTTTCTTTTGCAACATCTTTAGATGAGACTTCCTTCTGGGATGACAGCACATGAAGACCAATTTGATGCAGTGTGCAGCATATGGTCTGAGCACTGACAGGCTGGCCCCCCACCCCTTCAACCTCTGCAGCAATGCTGGCAATACTTATACGTCTATTTCCCAGAAGACAACCTCTGGATATGACGCTGAGCACGTGCACTCAACTTCTTTGGTCGACCATGGAGAGGCCTTTTCTGAGTGGAACCTGTCCTGTTAAACCGCTGTATGGTCTTGGCAACCGTGCTGCAGCTCAGTTTCAGGGTCTTGGCAATCTTCTTATAGCCTAGGCCATCTTTATGTATAGCAACAATTCTTTTTTTCAGATCCTCAGAGAGTTCTTTGCGATGAGGTGCCATGTTGAACCTCCAGTGACCATTATGAGAGAGTGAAAGCGATAACACCAAATTTAACACACCTGCTCCCCGTTCACAGCTGAGACCTGGTAACACTAACGAGTCACATGAAACTGGGGTGGGAAAATGGCTAATTGGGCCCAATTTGGACATTTTCACTTAGGGGTGTACTCACTTTTGTTGCCAGTGGTTTAGACATTTATGGCTGTGTGTTGAGTTATTTTGAGGGGGCAGCAAATTTACACTGTTATACAAGCTGTACACTCACTACTTTACATTGTAGCAAAGTGTCATTTCTTCAGTGTTGTCACATGAAAAGATATAAAAAAAATGTACAAAAATGTGAGGGTGTACATACTTTAGTGAGATACTATATATATATATATATATATATATATATATATATATATATATAAACTGGCTATTAACATTTATAAGTAATCATGAATGAATGAATGATTTGTAAAGCGCTGCAATGCGAACTGAATCGCCTCAAGGCGCTAGATGCATTCTCTGTTGTCAGCTTGT
Organism: Aquarana catesbeiana; assembly: GCF_042186555.1. Lineage (NCBI taxonomy): Eukaryota > Metazoa > Chordata > Amphibia > Anura > Ranidae > Aquarana > Aquarana catesbeiana. The sequence continues at coordinate 35,032,141 of NC_133331.1, forward strand.
CAGCTTCTTAGAAAAGGAAGGTCTTTAGTTTTTTCCTGAAGGCCTGATGGTTTTCTTCCATGCGGATGTTGGTTGGAAGAGCGTTCCATAGCCGAGGTCCTTGGACTGCGAATCTTCATTCTCCCTTTGCTTTGTAGCGGTATTTGGGAATGATGAGGAGGTTTTGGTTAGCTGATCGAAGACTGCGATTAGGTGTGTAGTGTTTTATTCTCTCCCGGAGATATAGCGGAGCGTTTCCTTGTATGCATTTGTGGGTGAGGCAGAGGGTTTTGAATGTGATCTGATTCTTTACGGTTAGCCAGTGTAGGCTCTTTAGGGATGGGGAGATGGATTCCCAGGGTTTTTTTCCTGTTAACAGTCTTGCCGCCGTGTTTTGGATGAGTTGCAAGCGCGCAAGATGATATTGGGGTAGTCCTACATAGAGCGAATTTGCGTAGTCGAGTCAGGAATTGATGATTGTTCCCACAACTGCCACTTTGTCCTCTTCTGGGATGAAGGGGATGGGTCTACGTAGCAGGCGGAGGAAATGGTGGGATCCGCTAACTACTGATCCTATTTGTGCATCCATTGTCATTCCTGAGTCAAAGATGACTCCGAGACTCTTGGCTTTGGTGCTTGGAGAGATGGTCTGTCCACGGATGGTGGGAGGTGAGTAATAACACCAGAGAATGTTGATCCAGGAACTATCCAAATGTCTTGGGAGATCCGTTGTTGCTGCAACTTGGACTATGTTTTTAAAGGTTTGTTTGCCTTCCTCTGGTATGGGTGTTAAAGAGGAAGTAAACCCTGATGAGTTTACTTCCTCTTTGTTTCCCTGCAAAGGTAAAGCATAATGGGCTACTATGAATCGCTTAGTAGCCCATTATGTGTCACTTACCTGACAAGGGAGCCTGCGATGTCACCACTGTCCCTTCTCCTACGAACCATCCATCTTCTTTCCGGGTATCGTGGCTCCGGCGCTGTGATTGGCCGGAGCCGCGATGACGTCACTCCCGTGCATGCGCGCTGGTGCCGACACTAAGGGCATGATTGCCGTTAGAGATGGCACGCTCAGTGCGCCTGCGCGCCGTTGTCTATGCGCATGCGCCATAGACATCGGTGCCTGTCTTTTGGAAATATCTCCTAAACCATGTAGGTTTAGGAGATATTTTTTGCACCTATAGGTAAGGTAATAGGTAATATAGGCTTACCTGTAGGTAAAATTGGTCTGTAAGGATTTACAACCATTTTAAACTGTCTGTGGATGGTGCCTAGTCAGCAGGTGACCATTCTGTTCAGACAGACTGGCTCTAAGGAGGTATGTCAGTGCATAAAGTGCCATTTGAAATTGAGAAATAGGGTTTGTGTGTTTTAATCTATTGGCCTATTTATTTTTTGTTCTATTGGTTGATCCCAACAGACTCGATCTTTGTTCAAACTAACTGTGAAACTATATAAATAAATGAATATAGAAAGTCTTCTTCTACCAGGACCGACCATCAAAATCAGAAAATGATTTCTGTAAAAAGGGTGTGGAAAGCTGAAGAGGTGGGGCTTGGGACAAAAATATCTGTGTGCTTCCAGGCCCTAATAAAGTCCATCCAGCTCTCAAATGGTAAAAACATCAATCTCAAAAGATTTTTTTTTTTTTTTTATATATATAATTTTTCTATTCTCATAAATATGTTTTCAATGCAGTGTGGGATCCTACAATATTCACTGTTTTATTTTGAGATTTGCATAAATGAACAGGCTTCATTTCCATAAGATCTTTGTGTACGGCTCGTATTCACATGCAAGGCGAGGTCTTGTATCTATGGCAGCCTCCTATTTCCTCATTAAAAATTGGTCTGGGGGATTGACAGCAATATTTTCCATGTAAGTCAGCTATGAGTTTCCGTTACTGCGTGCCTAAAGTGTGCCGTACAGCCCGCAAACTGATTGTTCTCTTCAGATTGGGAAGTTGATCTGATTAGGAAAGGAAGAGGTAGGTAAAATGCAGTTATTGGTTCCCCCAAGGAAAATCATTTGCAAAATCCCAGCATACTGATTTACAGCTGAGAAACTCTCTTTATGTTTTTTTTTTGGGGGTTTTTTTGTATCTAAATACTTTGCCACATAAGAAAAACCACACCGAGCAAAGCTGTATTTGTTTCTATGCTATTGTTAGGCTTGATTTTGTATATTAATAATTTATATATTATATTAATAATGTATCATTGTTAAAGTGTTACTAAACCCAGGACTCTGCATTCACTATATCTGGTCTCCCACAGTACACAGCACGTGGAAATGCAATTATTTTAGTAAATATAAACTGCTAATCAACTTTTCTTATCAGCAGTATATAGCAGTCTTGTGACTTCTATCAGTGTCCGGCCGAGCACTGATTACAGGCGGTCCCCGGGTTACAAACAAGATTGGGTCTGTAGGTTTGTTCTTATGTTGAATCTGTTTGTGTCAGGGCTGGGCTCAGCCCTTCCTTCTCTGAGCTGGCCGCTCAGCTGCCGGTTAATTGCCAGCTCCTATCTCTCTCCAAAGTCACTCAGCTGTTGATGATATCCTGCTCGTCAGTCCTGCCTACGTAAGCCGTCCAGTCCAGGGGATCTCTGCCTTTGCCTTGGTCAACATCACAGAGACGATCTCCTGCGGTCCTGTTTAAAGACTTGCTTTGCTGACATCCCTTCTGGCCCCAGATCCTGCTTGCTGTTTCACTACGTTGATCCCTGACTTCTGGCTTGGCTGACTATCTGTTCCAGTTACTGAACTCTGGCTATGTTTTGACTACGTTTGTTCTTTTTACTTTTATTATTAAACAAGTGTGATTTAACTGTACTTCTGTCTCGGCCTGATTTCATGGTTTCTAACAGTTTGTAAGTCGGAACAGGTACATTTTTTAAGTGTAGCTCCAGCCCAAAAAAATATTTTTAAGCTTTTTGGATAGCATAGGGAAGGGTTAACCCCCTGTAACATTTGTTTTGCTATCTGTGCCCCTGTTTAGAAGATTTCACCTCACTTTCTGTCCCAATGACAATTGGATTTTGAAAATTTTGGGTTGTTGTGGAAACAAGGATAGGTGATAAAGCATCAGTAGAGACACCTTTTTTTCCCCATAATAACTCCTACAGGAGAGAATTTCCCTTCCTAGGGGTGGATTTCATCTCACTTCCTGTTGTCTCCCTCGTTTTGTAATTAAGAGTCGTTTGTAAGTCGGATGTTTGTAACTAGGGGACCGCCTGTATAGCTTGTAGGAGCAGTTTTCATTCTCTTCTGATTGTCCTGTGAGGCTGTATGACTCCTGACACTCTGTTTGGACAGTGTTGATTGGCCCCGTTTCAATCACATGCACCCTCCTAAAAAAACAAAAAAAACCTCTCTAGCAATACACACCAAACTGAGCATGTGCAGAGTGCCCCCAATGCTCTGTACTATCAGGAGATGGATTTGGGACTCTGGAAGAAGGGGAGGGTTTAAAGAAGCCAGGATCAAACAGCCTTTTTACACAATGCAGAGTATTAACCCCTTAGGTTCCACAGTGAGTATAACAAGCATGCTTTACTGCATATACAGACTGATTTTACTGCACGGGGCACATCAGGGCACATGGCACATCAGGGCACGGGGCACATCAGGCCACATGGCACATCAGGGCACATTATGGCACATCAGGGCACGGGGCACATCAGGGCACATTATGGCACATCAGGGCACATGATGGGGCACATGGCACATTATGGTGCACATCGCACATCAGGGCATGGGGCACATCAGGCCACATGGTACATCAGGGCACATAGCACATCAGGGCACGGGGCACATGGCACATCAGGGCACATGATGGGGCACATGGCACATCAGGCCACATGGCACATTAGGGCACGGGGCACATGGCACATCAGGGCACATTATGGCACATCAGGGCACATGATGGGGCACATCAGGGCACATTATGGGGCACATCAGGCTACATGGCACATTAGGGCACATGGCACATCGGGGCACATCAGGGCATGGGGCACATCAGGGCTCTGGGCACATGATGGGGCACATAGCACATCAGGGCACATGATGGGGCACATAGCACATCGGGGCACATAGCACATCGGGGCACATGATGGGGCACATAGCACATCGGGGCACATTATGGGGAACATAGCACATCGGGGCACATGATGGGGAACATAGCACATCGGGGCACATGATGGGGCACATGATGGGGCACATAGCACATCGGGGCACATGATGGGGCACATGATGGGGCACATAACACATCAGGGCACATGATGGGGAACATAGCACATCGGGGCACATGATGGGGCACATGATGGGGTGATGGGGCACATAGCACATCGGGGCACATGATGGGGCACATAGCGGGGCACATGATGGGGCACATAGCGGGGCACATAGCACATCATCAGGGCACATTGTGGGGTCTTACTAGCCAGCATGCAGAGTAGCGCAGGGAGCTTCTGTAGTAATAAGTTCTCTCTCGTGTCATCATGCTGTTCTCCGGCGGCCCCGCCCCCTCCTCTCTTCTTGTCTATACCAGATGATCCTACAAGCCAATTGGTATAGATGAGAAGAGAGGAGGGGGCGGGGCCGCCGGAGAACAGCGTGATGACACGAGAGAGAACTTATTACTACAGAAGCTCCGTGCGCTACTCTGCATGCTGGCTAATCTCGATCCACCCGTCAGGCGCCAGCTGTTGGCGGTTGACGGGTAGATCGCCGCGCACCGCAGATGCGCCTGAAAGTGAAAGTGGCCCAGACTGAGCCATCGGCCCACCGGGAATCTCCCGGTAGTCTCGATGGCCAGTCCATTCCTGCCCATCACAGACACCAGGAGCAAAAGTCATTCTTGCATAGGCACAAAAAATAAAATTTGAAACACTTAAAGCAGAACTTCAGTCATTTTTTCATCTTTCCATCTATTAAATCTTCTGCCCTTGTTGTTTTAACTTTGAATAGTAAAACATTTTTTTGCCAGTAAATACCTTAAAGGGTAACTCCACTTTTGTGGGGAAAAAAATAGCAAATAAAGAAAAAATAATATAGCGCATATAATTGCGACACTAATCATATTGTAATTAAATGTTAATAATAATTACCTTTCCTTTTCAATCTTCAGCCACTGTAATTTTCTAAGAATACATTGCAATATGGCTACCTGGAGCTGTTCTGTACACAGAATGTGTACTGACCACTCCCCAGAAACATCATTTCCTGCTTGTGTGATTGGCTCACCAATTTTTCCAGAAGTCTGCCTAAGATACAAGTCAGATTTCAGGCATCCCCTGCAACAAAAATGTCATATTTAGAGAGATACTTTCAATAGGAACATGTCTAAAGGGATGCAGGCCCAACAGATTTTCTCATTAGTGCCCTGCAGCTGCACACCTGACAGTTAATTATGAAACCACTCCCATTAGACCTACTCAGTACAGAGAAACACAGAGGGATTTCTTCAGTATAATGTCCTGTACACACGATCTTAAAATCGGACGAAAAATACCGCTTTTGACGCGATCGTACGATAATCGGATCATTGGTACTGAGCTTTCGAGAGCCGATCACGACAATTCATCTGAAATTATTCAACCGGACAAGCACGAAAATTTTCCTTGTACAATACCAGATCGTACGATTTTTGTTTAGTCAGTTCAGTTGTCGGCAATACATTACAACACATGACAACAAAACAAAAAAATTACTTTAAAAATATGCAGCCGGCTGGCTGAAGTACACACGCCCGTGCAAACAAACAACGGGACGTATCGCGCGGTGATGTCAGCACGTCGCTCCTACTGACGCGTTTCATCACTAGTTTGCCGTCGTCCTGGGGCCTAATCAGGACGACGTCAGATTAGTGATGAAATGCGTCAGGAGGAGCGACGTGCTGACGTCACCGTGCGATACATCCCGTTGTTTGTTTGCACGGGCGTGTGTACTTCAGCCAGCCGGCTGCATATTTTTAAAGTACATTTTTTTTGTATCTATACGCCTTGTAGGCATTTTTGTTTTTAACATTTAATAAAATACCTAGCAGGTTTTACCTATGGCTACTCTCTGAATTTTTTTCCTCTAAGCCACTTTCATGTCATCACTTATCGAGCTGTGTATGGGCCCAAAGTGGAGGATTCGTCCAACTACATTCCGGATCGGACGGACCCTGTTGATGTGGTGATTGGATCGTTGTTGGGACATCATTGAGAAAAAGGACCTGGCGGGTTATAGCCACAGGCATTTCTAGCCTGTGCAGCTTACAAGCGCACATTTTCTACGGTGGTGGATTCACGGTGTCTGTCAAGCAGAAGTCACGAGTTTCATTGAACTGTTTACACGCTGATTCACTTTCTGCAAATGATTTACCTTTTCTTAGAAATCTGTTTGAAACTTTTTATTGGTACAGAATCACCTACAGAGTTAATAACCTCAGAGTTGGGACTTTGTTTGAATTATTCATTTCATCACTCAATATATGTTTAATAGGTTTAGGTTCACTTGCATATTAATTAGAGCGCAACCATTTTTTGTTTTATTTAACCTTACATCAGAGTCTGCAGAGTCCCCTCTAATGCCCCGTACACACGATCGGACATTCCGACAACAAAATCCATGGGTTTTTTCCGACAGATGTTGGCTCAAACTTGTCTTGCATACACACGGTCGCACAAATCTTGTCAGAAATTCCGAACGTCAAGAACGCGGTGACGTACAACACGTACGACGAGCCGAGAAAAATGAAGTTCAATAGCCAGTGCGGCTCTTCTGCTTGATTCCGAGCATGCGTGGAACTTTGTGCGTCGGAATTGTGTACACACGATTGGAATTTATGACAACGGATTTTGTTGTCGGAAAATTTGAGATCCAGATCTCAAATTTTGTGTGACGGAAATTCCGATGGAAAATGTCCGATGGAGCCTACACACGGTCGGAATTTCCGAAAAGAAGCTCCCATCGAACATTTTCCAGCGGAAAATCAAACCGCGTGTACGGGGCATTACAGTGAAAGGGAACTCTACGAGTTCAGATGTAAAAGGGGAACTCTGCAGATTCAGATGTAAAAGGGGAACTCTGCAGATTCAGATGTAAAAGGGGAACTCTGTGGACTCTGATGTAAAGGGGCAACTCTGTGGACTCTGATGTAAAGGGGCAACTCTGTGGACTCTGATGTAAAGGGACAACTCTGTGGACTCTGATGTAAAGGTGCAACTCTGTGGACTCTGATGTAAAGGGGCAACTCTGTGGACTCTGATGTAAAGGGGCAACTCTGTGGACTGTGATGTAAAGGGGCAACTCTGTGGACTCTGATGTAAAGGGGCAACTCTGTGGACTGTGATGTAAAGGGGGACTCTTGTGATTAGCTTCATATGATTAGAAATGTTTTTGAATAGCAACTTCTATGCATACTATGAAAATAAATTGCTGTGCGATGCTAAAGTGTTCGGGTTTGACTTGAAGAAAAGGCGGGATACCTACCCATGTACCATGTATGTAATCTCATACCACAAGTAGTCTTTATATAAATATTATTTTAAGCTGATTTGTACTTGTAGAACTAGGCCAGAGAGTTGACAGAGTGTTTTTTGCTGGTTTTAATTTAAAATGTACCTTGGTGTTATTTATTAAGGTCTGTACTTTGGAAAATATCCGCCACAGCCTTGGTCCGTGCCTATTCCTGAATGTAACTGATAAGAATGCAGGACAGACAGAGAGCACAAGAAGTTAGAACAAAATGTTATCAATAGTATATTTAACAGACCAAAAGGAACCCAATAAGAGATGTTCATTGCAGAGTTAACATTCACTTTAAGGTATAAACTAAAAAAAAAGTACTGAAAACACGCACTGAGTGATAATACACTGTACTTTTTGTGTTTTTTGCATAGCCCCCAACTGTCCCTGATTTGGGGCAATGTCCCTCTGTCCCTCTTTCCTCCTCATTTGTCCCTCATTTTGGTCTGATCTATATAGTTGTATATAAAATGCACTTTTTATCTTTCAAAAAGTGTTTCCCAGCACTAAACCTTTCAGCTGATTTCTAAATTGCTGCATTTGTACATTTTAAAAGCCAATATAAAGGAATAGTAGTGGTAAAAAAAAAGCCCTTCTGGATTTATTTAACCATTTTTTTTTGGTTAATTCTCCTTTAAGCGGGTGTGGCAGGGGGCGTGCCCTATGCCTATACACGTTTGTTAGTAGGTGTCCCTCATTCCCATCTCAAAATGTTGGGAGGTATGTTTTTTTGCACACACGAAAAATTATATTAGGCCTAAATATTATACAAATTATATTAGGCCTAAATATTAGTTAAAACCCCAAAACATTATAAAACATATTTTCTGAAAGCAGAGACCTTGGAAAATAAAAAGGTGGTAGATCCAATTACTAATCAAGGCCTATTGAGCCCCCCTAGGGCAAGAGAGCCTTGACTGATGGGGGCATGGCCAGGTGCCAGACAAAAGGTAATGATTGGTAGAAACATGGGGAATGGGATGGGCCTGAGCTCAGGGAACGTGTGCCCCAGGGAATTATGGGTCTTTACGAAGAATTGGATGGAAGAGCTGCCCACCCTGCTGCCCCATTTTTCCTCGGTTATGGTATGTCACAGCTTGCTGCAGTTTTTTGACCTTTCCAGCATGTAATGGGCTATGCCCTTGGTGAAAAATTGGAAGTAAGCTGTCTGTCCGGCACTTATGGTAAGGACAGGCCCCACTTCCCTCTTATGGAATTGAGTGCTCACAGTACAACTGTGACTGGCACTAGTTAAATATGTTCACATGTTAAGTGTTGGAATTGAATAAAGCTGTGGCCTTGCCCTTTCCAACCTTATGTCTGTAATTCCCCGTACACACGGTCGGATTTTCCGATGGAAAATGTTCGATGGGAGCTTGTTGTCGGAAATTCCGACTGCGTGTAGGCTCCATCGGACATTTTCCATCAGAATTTCCATCACACAAAATTTGAGATCTGGATCTCAAATTTTCCGACAACAAAATCCGTTGTCGTAAAATTCCGATCGTGTGTACACAATTCCGACGCACAAAGTTCCACGCATGCTCGGAATCAAGAAGAAGAGCCACACTGGCTCTTTGAACTTCATTTTTCTCGGCTCGTCGTACGTGTTGCGTTCTTGACGTTCGGAATGTCCGACAAGATTTGTGTGACAGTGTGTATGCAAGACAAGTTTGAGCCAACATCCGTTAGAAAAAAATCAGTGTATTTTGTTGTCGGAATGTCCGATCGTGTGTACGGGGCATAAGTGTTTTATTTAATGGGGTAAAAGGGCAAGGGTGGTGGGGGATGTGATCCCATTGTGTTACATTAATTTGTACCTAGGCCCATTGCGCCTCAGCAGTCATGTCATATGATATTTGCATAAAAGTTTATCAAGCACAAAATTTCAGTTCATTTCCCTAAAGTTCATTTTAGGGCACACAAACACAATATATTACTCATTTTTTTGGTAAAATATAAAAGATCAGGCTTTTCTGAGTAAATATACTGTATGCTCAACATCTCAAGCTTGAAATTTGATGCATCAGCAAAATTATGACGGATTTCAGTACTCTATATTTTTCATGCTTCAAACGCCCCTACAGCTCATCAGTTTAGAGTCAATCCTAAATAAGAGCCCTAGAAATTGTTGCTTTCTCCCCAGTGTGCACAGTGATATGTATCATATGTATCGCAGGCGGCTTTTTGATACATGAGCACCCGGAAAAGGGGCATTTACACTTGTGTGTGCATAAGGCGGGCTTAAAATTGTGTGTGTGCATGGGGGGGGGGGGGGGGGTTACGTGCTTGGGTGTAACTTTTTTCATTTTTTTTTAACTTTTATTAATACTTTTTTTACATCAGACATCAGGGGTCTTTTAGACCTTCACTGTCAGTGACGTTTTTACAATAATCAATGCATTTTTAATCGCACTGATCGCTGTATTAATGCCAATGGTTCCAAAAAGTTGTCAAAATTGTCCGATGTGTCCGCCATAATGTTGCAGTCATGATAAAAATCGCAGATCGCCGCCATTACTAGTAAAAAAAAATAATAATAATAAAAATGCTATAAATTATCCCCTATTTTGTAGACGCTATAACTTTTGCGCAAACCAATCAATATACGCTCATTGCGATTTTTTTTTTTTTACCAAAAATATGTAGAAGAATACATATTGGCCTAAACTGAGAAAAAATTAGCTTTTTTTAAAAAAAAAAAAAAAAAAAGGGTATATTTATTATAGCAAAAAGTACAAAATATTGTGTTTTTTTTTTTTCAAAATTGTCGCTCTTTTTTTGTTTATAGCGCAAAAAATAAAAACCGCAGAGGCGATCAAATACCACCAAAAGAAAGCTCTATTTGTGGGAAAAAGGACATCAATTTTGTTTGGGTGCAACGTCGCACGACCGCGCAATTGTCAATTAAAGCGACGCAGTGCTGAATCGCAAAAATCGCTCTGGTCAGGAAGGAGGTAAATTCTTCCGTGGTTAAAGGAGTTGTAAAGTAGGATTTTTTTTTTTTTACTTTAATGCATTCTATGCATTAAGATTAAAAGCCTTCTGTGTGTAGCACCAGCACCCCCTAATACTTACCTGAGGTCCTTCTTTGTCCAGCGCTGTCCATGAATATCTCAGCCGTCCGAGATTCTCCTTCCTGATTGACTGAGACATAGCAGCTGCGCCATTGGCTCTCACTGCTGTCAATAAAAGTCAGCTAGCCAATCAGGGGAGAGAGGGGTCCGGGCCTCGTGTCTGAATAGATACACAGAGCTGTGACTGGCTCGGGTGCCCCCCATAGCAAGCTGCTTGCTGTGGGGGCACTGAACAGGAGGAAGGGGCCAGGATCACAGAAGAGGAACCCGAGAAGAAGAGGAATTGGGCTGTTCTGTGCAAATCCAACTGCAACAGAGCAGGTAAGTATAACATGTTGGTTATTTTTAAAGGGGAAAAAACAAGACTTTACAATCACTTTAAACTTCTGCTTACATTTCACTTGCTCTTTTCTAAAAACTCAAAAACTGAAGTTTTTCCTTGTATGTAATGTTAAGGAAAGGGCTGGGGAGTTTGTATAAAATTTACCATAATTAATCCTGTCTGTACTGTACTGGCAGATCTCATTATCAGCTGTAAACTGTTTTTGAACACTGTCTGCCCTAACAAAGGGTTCAAGACCTAAAACACTTGGCCTCTGAATTGTACGTTAATGAGAGAAAACTCAATGTGTTCCCAGACTGTATGGAGATAGACTCATTTTGAAATTGTTTAACCACTTCAATACCGGGCACTTTTGCCCCTTCCTGCCCAGGACAATTTTCAGCTTTCAGTGCTGTCGCAACTTGAATGACAATTGAGCAGTCATGCAACACTGTACCCAAACTAAATTTTCATCATTTTCTTCCCACAAATAGAGCTTTCTTTTGGTGGTATTTGATCACCACTGGGGTTTTTATTTTTTTGCTAAACAAACTAAAAAGACTGACATTTTTGAAAAAAAAGTTTTTCTTTGTTTCGGTTATAAAATTGTGTTTTCTCCTTCACTGACAGGCACTGATGAGGCGGCACTGATGGGCACTGATGAGGCAGCACTGGTGAGTTGGCACTGATAAGGTGGCCCTGATGGGCACTGATGAGGAGGCACTGATATGTAGAATTGATGGGCACTGATAGGCGGCACTGATATGCAGCACTGATGGGCACCAATAGGCAGCACTGACATGCAGCACTGGTGGACACCGATAGGTGGCACTGATGGGCACTGATAGGTGGCACTAACAGGCGGCTGTGATGGGCACTGATATGTGGTACTGATTGGCACTGACAGATGGCACTGATGGGCAGCACTGATGATGAGGTACTGGTGAGGTTCTGACAGGTGTTACTATAGGGCACTGATTGGCAATGTGGTGGGCACTAATTGGCACTGATTGGCACTCTATTGGGCACTGACAGGCGGTCCTGAAGGGGCACTGACTGGCAGCGGATGGGCACCTTTTTGCCAGCTGTGGTGGCACATCTGATGGAGCTGTGCTGATAATCAATGTGCTGATTATCAGCACAGACCCCCCTGACAGGGAGTGCCACCGATCGGCTCTCCCTGTCAGCGCAAACTGAGGAATGCCGTTTACTTCCTGGTTCATGTGATGATCAGCTATGATTGGTCACAGCTGATCACATGGTAAGAAGCCTCTGTCAGAAACTTCTTACCATAATCAGAGATTCGGCGTGTCAGGACACGAAGCGATCGCCGGCTGCACACCCCTCAAAAATAACATATCAACATATAAACATATGAACCTATCAACATATGCAGCATATGAACATCCAGAAAAGTCTGACAAATAGGAGTCACAAGGTCCTTATGGGCATCAACTTCTAGTACCTGCACAACTACTGCAAATGTGTAGGCCTCCAGGTGCAACAAACACAGACTTGGAGACAAACAACTACTTGCAGATACCACCAACCATAATAATGGGAGCCATACCGAGGACAGGTCCCAACTATAATAATGGGAGCCATACCGAGGACGGGTCCCAACTATAATAATGGGAGCCATACCGAGGACGGGTCCCAACTATAATAATGGGAGCTGTACCGAGGACGGGTCCCAAACATAATGATGGGAGCCATACCGAGGACGGGTCCCAACTATAATAATGGGAGCCATACCGAAGACGGGTCCCAACTATAATAATGGGAGCCATACCGAGGACGGGTCCCAACTATAATAATGGGAGCCATACCGAGGACGGGTCCCAACTATAATAATGGGAGCCATACTGAGGACGGGTCCCAACTATAATAATGGGAGCCATACCGAGGACGGGTCCCAACTATAATAATGGGAGCCATACCGAGGACCGGTCCCAACTATAATATTGGGAGCCATACCGAGGACGGGTCCCAACTATAATAATGGGAGCTGTACCGAGGACGGGTCCCAAACATAATGATGGGAGCCATACCGAGGACGGGTCCCAACTATAATAATGGGAGCCATACCGAAGACGGGTCCCAACTATAATAATGGGAGCCATACCGAGGACGGGTCCCAACTATAATAATGGGAGCCATACTGAGGACGGGTCCCAACTATAATAATGGGAGCCATACCGAGGACGGGTCCCAACTATAATAATAGGAGCCATACCGAGGACAGGTCCCAACTATAATAATGGGAGCCGTACCGAGGACGGGTCCCAAACATAATGATGGGAGCCATACCGAGGACGGGTCCCAACTATAATAATGGGAGCTGTACCGAGGACGGGTCCCAAACATAATGATGGGAGCCATACCGAGGACGGGTGCCAACTAGAATAATGGGAGCCGCACCGAGGACAATTCCCAACCATAATGATGGGAGCCGTACTGAGGACGAGTTTCAAACATAATAATGGGAGCCGTACAAATTACGGGTCTCTACAAATGCACATATTTTTCCATAATCAAACCCATATAAGGACCTTGTACCCCGCTGGCTGCCACAACAATGCCACAAGATCCCGGTCCCACCTCAGACCAAAAACTACTGAACAGAGTAAGGGCAGGAGGGTGGGCAATTATCTCAAGTACGCTCTCCTCCGACTGAAGACTCGAGACCCTCCTACAGATCACCTTTCTGCAGCCCCACTCTCTACCGCCCACCCCACCAATCATGTAAGTGCTATTTAATAATGCTCTAAACTGCCCAGCAACAGCTTCCCCATACCAAACCCCTTTTAACCCTGCCGTGGCGGCCCTGCATTTATTGTTTTTCTTTCCTAACTCTGGGCCTTTCTTTATAGATCTGAATTGTGCCATTTCTCTTGCTTTCTATCTAAATACACAGTTTGTGTTAAACTAAATTTATTTAAATACAAGTGCTTGCAAACACCTCCATCCCCAGCAGTGTGCAGCTATTGGCCCAATTTCTCAAGCAAAAGGAATCCTGCTTTGAAACGTATTGATTTTGTGATTTGTGATGCAGCCTGAACAACATTATACATCTCCAGTGCTGTGTAATCTTCTAATTAGGACTGGACTTAGCTTTAAAACAGGTGATTTGCAGTTAGTCTGACAATAGCAGTATCATGAATTACCAATTTTAATCAATACTTGTTTGGTTGTACTTTTATCTATATTTGTGATGCCTGAGCCTTCTGAAATGTTAAATGACTTTATTATATAGAGACAAATCTTGGTTTCTATGTAGAGAAAAAGAACGAGTAATGCCCCGTACACACGGTCGGATTTTCCGACGGAAAATGTGTGATAGGACCTTGTTGTCGGAAATTCCGACCTTGTGTAGGCTCCATCACACATTTTCCATCGGATTGTCCGAAACACAGAGTTTGAGAGCAGGCTATAAAATTTTCCGACAACAAAATACGTTGTCGGAATTTCCGATCGTGTGTACACAAATCCAACGCACAAAGTGCCACGCATGCTCAGAATAAATAAAGAGATGAAAGCTATTGGCCACTGCCCCGTTTATAGTCCCGACGTACATGTTTTACGTCACCGCGTTCAGAATGATCGGATTTTCCGACAACTTTGTGTGACCGTGTGTATGCAAGACAAGTTTGAACCAACATCCATGGGAAAAAATCCTAGGATTTTGTTGTCGGAATGTCCGAACAAAGTCCGACCGTGTTTACGGGGCATAAGTCTGTGGTCAGAGGTGTCAGGACACAAAATTGTCTACATTAGACCCTTAGCATACCTGAGTGTTCCATACAGGGTAAGAGCCTATGTTGACAAACTGTGGGTTTTGGTCGAAGGTGTCAGTTTGAAAAACTTCTAAAATCCTTTAGAATTTAGCGAGAGGTATTACCTGTAGCTGACTACCTATTGACCTGCATTTACCAAAGAATTTATTTATTGTACTTATATAGCGCCATCAATTTACACAGCACTTATACGTAAACATGCATGTTACATATACATTGAACATTACTATGCAGTCCCTGCCCCCAAGGAGCTTACAACCTAAGGTCCCTAACACATTCATACAAACTAGGGCCAATTTAGACAGGATCTGATTAACCTACCAGCATGTCTTTAGATTGTTCTGGGGGTCGGCAAGTAAGGATCGCGGCTTACCTGTCACCTGCCCACAATTGAAAGGGTTGCCAATTCCAGAATTAGGGTGTGCCCAGGCACACCCCTTGTGCACTCCTATGGATACATTAGTGGTCAGTGTAAACCTTCTCATTACATTGGGGCTTGGTGTACAATCTTTTCATTCACACTAGTGGCCAGTGTGAAAGTCCCCCTTACATTAGTAGTCAGTGTAAATCCCCATTACATTAGTGGTTTAATGTGAATCCCCATTACATTGGAGTTTTCTGTCTAATGATGGGTCCCCTCACCTCCCCAGTCCATGGTGTGCAGGTAGTGAGGAGATGATGTGCTGTAAACTTTAGCAACCAATCAGTGAGCAGTAATGATGAGCACTATCCTCTTGCAACCAATTGGTGAGTGGTAAGGATGTCCAGTAACCTCTAGCAACTAATCAGTGTGCAGTATTGATGTACAGTAATCTCTAGCAACCAATCAACAAGCAGAAGTCATGTGCTGTAATCTCTAGCAAATAATCAGTGAGCCATAATGTGTGCTGTAACCCCCAGCAGCTAGTCAGTGAGTGGTAATGATACACTGTAACCTCTGGCAACCAATCACAATCGCTGCCTGATCTGATTCAGTAAACTGATTTTTAGTCTATCTTTATTGTAGACTCTGAGCAGGTGGAGAGCAATATTGCATGGGGGGGGGGGGCAAGAAAATGTTTGCCCAGGGCCCGATCAATTTTAAAGAGGGCCCTACTTATACTTGAACATGGAGGATTGGTACATTGTTACAATAGTTCTGAGGAGTCTTTCGTATCCGTTTAACATTGGGAGTAAATACCTCCCAACTTTTTGAGATAGGAATGAGGGACACCTATCAGCAAAAGTATGCAGGCATAGGACACACCCCTTGTCACGCATCCTTAAAGGAGAATTGTACAAAAAACAAGATTGGTTAAACCCACAAGTGATTTTTTACCACTACTATTCCTTTATATTGGCTTTTGGAATTTACAAATGCAGCAATTTAGAAATCAGATGAAAGGTTTAGCGCTGGGAAACACTTTTTGATAGATAAAAAGTGCATTTTATATACAACTATATAGATCAGACCAAAATGAGGGACAAATGAGGAGGAATGAGGGACAGAGGGACATTGCTCCAAATCAGGGACAGTCCCTCCAAATCAGGGACAGTTGGGAGCTATGGATGTACTTCACAGATGGCAAGTATAACTTGCCACAAATTTGTGGCAGTGTTGAATTGTAAGTCTGTTAACTTGCTGCACATTTTTACTGGCAAGTTGCACACTCACAAAGCACTTGAAGCACAAGTTCTAGTTGACACTTTTCCAATTTGTAGCAAATTTGCGTGGCAAGTCTCTAGCAAGAGCAAAGTTGCAATGGTGAGTCTACAGCAAGAGCTCTGCAAGTTTACATCATGAAAATTCAGTCACAGTGCCCCCTGTGGTGGGATGACTATTGCACAACATACCTGAACCAAAACGTGCAACAGAATTGCAGAATGTTTGCAAAGAAAGTTGATCTGGAGTCATGCAATGCGAACTTGCTGCAATTGTGCAACAAACATGTGGAGCCTGGTAAGTCTAGCAATAACTTAGCAAGTCATTTTCAAACTTGCAGCACAATTGCTTGCTATGTGGGTTATTACTTTATTTATTGTTGAGATGTCAAAGGAATACGAGTGTGCTGATCAGGGGGTGACAGTTGGGGTGCTTAGCAACAGATTTATTGTCTTTCAGACTTTAGGGGGCAAGATTGTGGCCAGCAGGAGTAGAAATTGTCCTGGTATCAGTAGGAGTAAACCTCGCGAATTTGGTATTGGAGGGGAGGAATAGTGCCCCATTGTTGGTATCCTAGGGAAAAATGGTTCCCTCATTATGGGTGTTGGTGGGAGAAATGGTGCCTCATTTTTGGTGTCAGATGACATGTCTCATAGGGGGATGAATAGTGCTCCAAGGACCGGGTAAAGGCAAGGAAAGGGCCACATCTAGCCCGGGGCTGCAGTTTGGATACCACCGCCCTAAATAAGGGTGTAATATATAACATGCTCCTAAAGGCGAACTTAGCCTTTAAACATTACAAACAATGTATTAATTAACATCTAAGAAGTCAAAACAGCATTACAAATTGTGAGCATGGCTAGGAAGGAATATGAAATACTTTGGACAACCTGGGGAAGAACAGAAAAGTAAGTTATATGGCACGATGAACAATGTGCCAGTGGAAGGTCTTAAAGGGGGTTCTAACAGAATTTGTGCCTGCTGTATACACTACACACATATACCATAGTCCTTGTACCCACAAAAAAGTAATTACTGTGCCACAACTGACAGCCTCATAGACACAAATAAACCTCAGGACAAAGGAACATTTTCTTTTTTTTTAGGGCTGTTACTGATTAAAATTTTTGTATTCGATTAATCAATTTTTTTAAAATCGTTTTATCAACTAATTTTGATTAATTATAACACACATACAGATCCAACTACTTTTAGCTGATTTAGCACCGTTGTTATGGCAACGGCCAAAGCAGGACATAGAAGGGGCATGGCTAGGACGTCACACGTCATAATCTCAGCCTTACCGTGCCCATAATCGCAACCTTACCGTGCCCATAATGCAGTCTCACCGTGCCCATAATCTCAGACTTACCGTTCCTATAATGCAGTCTCACCATGACCATAATCGCAGCCTCACCGTGCCCATAATGCTGTCTCACCGTGCCCATAATTGCAGCCTCGCCGTGCCTATAATCGCAGCCTCACCGTGCCCATAATGCTGTCTCACCGTGCCCATAATCGTAGCCTCGCCGTGCCTATAATGGCAGCTTCTCTGTGCTCATAATGCAGTCTCACCGTACCCATAATGCAGTCTCACCGTGCCCATAATTGCAGCCTCACTGTAGTCAGTGTCTGTGTCTGGATTACGCAGTCTGCGGGCATCTCCCGCTGTGTGTCTTGGAGCTGAGTGTGAAAAATTTGGCCGCTCTGTGAGAAAAGTCCCGCCCTCCTCCTAGATCAGCTCGTGTGATACACAGAACACTGCGTCTATCACAGGAGCTGATCTAGGAGGAGGGCGGGACTTTTCTCACAGCGCAGCCAAAGTTTTCACATTCAGCTCCGAGACACACAGCGGGAGATGACCGCAGACTGTGTATGACATATAGTGGAGGAGGAGGAAGGAGTGGAGTGCAGCGCTGCAGCCACAGCTTGGCCCAAAGCGGACCCAGGGCAGGCAGCCTACCGATCAAAAAAATTTTGATTGATCAAAAAAATTAACAATTAATCGAGGAATTAATGGTTAATTTCCGCAGCCCTACTTTTTTTTTAAATATGGAACACTTCACGAATTTGCATGTCATCCTAGCGCAGGGACCATGCTAATCTTCTCTGTATCGCTCCGATTTTAGTATTTGTCCTGCTGAAATGAGGACAACATTTTATTTATTTTTTTTCATTAAATGTTTCTATTACATATGTTTCTATGCATCTGTTGAGACAATGAACACCTTAGTCAGGTCTATGTACAGCATAATTTATAGAGTCCAGTGGTCAGGAGTAAGTAACAAACAAAACAACATATAGAGTGCAGCAGTCAGGATGAGTGCTACATTCACATCAGAGTCCTCCCTTATGTCAAAATGCCCACCATTCCCCTGTAAATCAGAATCCCCCTTACATCCATGTCCTCAGAGTCCCATCTTACATCAGAGCATCCTTACATCCTCAAGAGTGCCCCCTAACATCAGTGCCTCCAGAGTGCCCCTTTTCTGCATTCAGAGTGCCCACTTATATCAGTGCCTCCAACGTGTCTCCTTACTTTGTCAAGAGTGCCCTCAGAGTGCCCCTTACATCCTCCAGAGTGCCCCCTTACATCAGTGCCTCCAGAGTGCCCCTTTTCTGCATTCAGAGTGCCCACTTATATCAGTGCCTCCAGAGTGTCTCCTTACATCCTCAAGAGTGCCCCCAGAGTGCCCCTTACAGCCTCCAGAGTGCCCCCTTACATCAGTGCCTCCAGAGTGCCTCTTTTCTGCATTCAGAGTGCCCACTTAGATCCTATATAGTGAACTCATAGTGTCTCCACAAAGCCCCCTTACATCAGTGCCTCCAGAGTGCTCCTTTAGTGCCTCCAGAGTGCCATTTTACATCCTTCAGAGTGTTCCCTAACATCTTCTAGAGTGCCCCCTAAGGAGGCACTTTGGAGAATGTAAGGGGGCACTATAGGAGATGTAAGGGGCACTCTGGAGGTACTAAGATAGAACTTTCAAAGTGCCCCCTTACGTCCCCTTTCAGAGTGCCCCCTTAGTGCCTTCAAAGTGCCCCCTTACATCTTCCAAAGTGCATGTGCAGTTTCTGAGCCAGACGATTTGTGTACTGCCGTGCTCAGCTTCTATTTGTTCAGCAGGGTGTGTGAATATCAGCCACTTCCGCTGCCCAATCCGGGGCTGAGCCCGGCAGTTCTCTAATCAGCTGGCTCCGGAGAAAAGTGCCTGTTTTTTTACAAATCATCCGTAAATTAATGGGACAGCTTGCAGCACTGATTCCATGACACATTCACTATGCCCTATGAGAAGGCACTGCTGTGATACACATTTCACAGAGTATGTCTTCCAAACTACAGAGGTGCAGAGAGGAGATGTTTCAGGAGGCGGAGTCAGTACAGGAATCACAGCTTGCAGACAGCAAGGTTTATATTGGGTTGTCAAAAATAACTATTGTTTGTTTTGCTACTAAAATGCTGATGTTAAAAAATGAAAGTGTATGATTTGACCATATATATCCTTTAACCGCTTAAGGACCGCCCCAGGTTCATATACTGCCCTTAAGCGCAAAATCACGTATCTGTATGGGATTCCTCTTCTCGGCTCTGGAGCATGTGCGTGCGCCTGCTGAAGCTCGGATCAGCGTGTGTCGCCGGAGCCGATCAGCGGGTCCGATGGCCACGATGGTCGGGAACCGCCGATCGTTCACAGGAGAGGCAGAACGAAGTTCTGCCTATGTAAACAAGGCAGACCATCGCTCTGCCAGATTGGCAAATAGAGATCTTGTGTTTCTGCTAAGCAGAAACACGGATCTCTGTTTTCCTCCCGTCAGAGCATTCCCCCACACAGTTAGAACATGCTCTAGGAGCACACTTAACCCTTTGATTGCCCGATGTTAACCCCTTCCTTGCCAGTGTCATTTATACAGTGACAGCGCATTTTTTTTAGCACTGATCACTATTAGTGGCAGATTTGTCCTCCACAATGTTGTAGTCCCGCTAAAAATTGCTGATCGCCACCATTACTAGTAAAAACAATAAAAAAAAAAAAAAAGTCCATAAATCTATCCGATAATTTGTAGACACTATAACTTTTGCGCAAACCAATCAATATATTATTATTGGGATTTTTTTTTTACCAAAAATATGTAGCAAAATACATATTGGCCTAAATTGATGAAGAAATTCGTTTTTTTACATTTTTTTTATTGGATTTATTTTATAGCAGAAAAGTAAAAAATATTGTTTTTTTTTTTTAATTGTCAGTCTTTTTTTGTTACTAGCACAAAAAATAAAAACCGCAGAGGTGATCAAATACCACCAAAAGAAAGCTTTATTTGTGGGGAAAAAGAACATCAATTTTATTTGGGTACAGTGTCGCACGACCGCACAATTGTCAGCTAAAACAACACAGTGCCGTTTCGCAAAAAAATGGCCTGGTCAGGAAGAGGGTAAAACCTTCCAGAGCTGAAATGGTTAAATGACATTAATGCTAACTACATAAATGTAGAATGTATCATAAGACTGCATATTTGGTGTTATAGAAAGAAAGAGAAAACACAGTAGAAGGAAGGAATACAGATGATTATACCATGTGCAGCTCCTATTGTTATTCATGTACGTGTGTGTTGAAAATTTCTAGGTACACTGAAATAATACATCTATTTTAGGGCCTTTAATATGAATTTATACAAATGTAGCTTTGAACATCTCACACAAGTAGGAGGAATATAAATTCCTAATCCAGCTGCTTTCCAATTGATATTTATGCCCTCGGGATTTCAAATGCAATCACATGCTCCACATACACTATTCAATTATTGTTGAAAGCTATATAAAAAAACTCCACTGATAAGCCTTTCCCATTTGTTATATGTTGGGACTAAAACAGTACCCGTTGTAATTGCCGAACAACACATACATTACAGCATGCACTGTACATTATATTTATTTTTGCATTTTTCTACTGTTTGAAAATTTCTAGTTTACAGTAGAATTACCTTTTGCTGTACCTGTATGTCCCAGGTATTCAGTGGTTCTAGCAGGGCCATGGTTGCAGCCGCAGTCATGACCCTTGTATTTTTTTTTTCAAGAGCTGGCAGTGGCTTGTTCCCCGCTATACCAATAACCCCACCCTTCCATCTAATGACCACACCACGCAGAATTGGAGTAAATTCACCATAGCAGCTGTTTTAGTAACCAAAATATAAATATCCAATAATTAACAAATCAATAACATATCAAAACATAACATACAGTTTATTAAAGAAAGGAGCCCAAGGTCCCAATAGGCATAAAATCAAAACAGTACCTGCTAGTCACTTCTAAGGCCTCCAGTCGCAAAAAAACACCCACTCAGAGACAACTCGCAGGTACCCATACACCACATGGGAGCTGTACCTCGGACGGGTCCCTACACCATACCTTTTTTGTGCCCATATGACCTAAAAGGACCTTGCACCTCGCCAAGTGCCTCAACCGGCTCCCCAGGATACTCCAGTCTCCAAAATATGAAATACCCACCAAATGTAGGGCGGGAGGGTGGGAAGTTATTCCACACTCTTCTTCCTTCCTACTTAAGACCACCCCCTTTTCCGTCCCCTTATCACTTCCCCCCAAAGCTCCACCTAGCCCCCATATCCAACTTTGAACAGCCCTAAATAATGCCCAGAAATGAACTTTGCTATTAACTCCCTATAAACCAAGCCCCTTTAACCCCTGTGATGCCGGTCCTCCGTTTATTGCCTTGGGGTTCTACTCTGGACCTCTCTTGACTATGTTATTAAATATGGCTTGTTACCTGCTATACAAATACCCCCACCCTTCCATCTAATGATCACACCACACAGAATTGGAGTAAATTGGCCATAGCAGCCATTTTATTATCCAAAATATAAATATCCAATAATTAACATATCAATAACATATCAAAACATAACATACAGTTTATTAAAGAAAGGAGCCCAAGGTCCCAATAGGCATAAAGCCAAAACCGTACCTGCTAGTCACTTCTAAGGCATCCAGTCGCAAAAATCATCAACTCAGAGACAACTTGCAGGTACCCATACACCAACTTGGAGCCGTACCTCAGACAGGCCCTAACACCATACACCAACATTGTTTTGCCCATATGACCTAAAAGGACCTTGCACCCCACCACGCAAACCTGACACCTTAGGTTTGAGCGAACCTCCACACCCTCAGGGCCCTCTGGATACCCTCCTCCAAACCAAGACATCACATGCATTCACAGCATTCAAATGAACGCCGTACCCATGTAAATATCACCAAGGTTCCAATTCCAACTCATGATGGCCTACCGCCAAACCCCCATTGCGCATTAGAAATGATGCCACCTCCCTATTTACTTTTACCCTTGCCTTGTAACTGACCAAGCCCACCTCCATTGTGTACAGTCCACCATATCTGACCATACTATCAACAAGTCCGGGTAAGCTAATCGAAGCCAAAGAAAGTCATATTTAACATCCCGGATGAGCTCCCTCATGGACCTTAGCCCCAAATCGTCCCCCCCAGCATGCACCACTAACACATCGGGGGCTCTATCAAACCGAGCATAACGCTCAACCTCAGGAACCACTCTACTCCACAATAGACCGGGCATCCCGGTCCAACGAACCACCGCCTCCTCCCTAGGAATGCCCAATTGACGCCCGCCAGGCCGTACATCAGCTCTTCTCGCTCCCCAGTGGACGTATGAGTGGCTCAATATCCGGGACAAGCAGGAGCCCTTCCCTGTAAAGAAAAAACAACACACCTAGAAGCAAGAACACAAAGCCAGCCCCCCCCCCCCCGAACAAACAAGAGGAGACAAACAGGACAGCATACTGGCACAAACCCCATATAGACAAACATGAATCATAGCAAATGAGGACGTACATACAGGTGATAACACCGAGATTCCCACCTGCCAATATGCCGCAAGGCCCCCTCACCCAACGCGCTGCCCCAATATGAAAGGAATGAGATGCAAAGTTGGACGGACAAAAACCCAAAACAACCAAACACCTCCTGAACACCACCATGAACTGATACTGAGACAAAGCCTAACCATCCTCATGCATTAAAAAGGGGCCAACGTGACCCGGGCATAACTCCAAAAAACGTGAGACAACCTGCACCGGACAAACCGGCGAGCCCGTAACGCCAAACAACTCCACCCACACACCCTGCCCCGCTTGATCCGTCTTGGATCTACGTATACAAAAAAACACAGAATTTTCACTATATTGCCTGTCAGCCGAATGCAAACCGTTGGATCCCCATCTTGAAGAACAGACTGATTCCCCAATGCGCAGCACCCCAAAAAATGCCAAAGAAAAAGCCATCAGAAACAATAGGGCCTCATAGGCCGACAAACACTCATCGGGGAGTACCCGAAACAACAAACCCAACAACTCAAAAGAGACCGGACGGCGACCATCCACCGG